>NC_050588.1:18990000-19207500 GCF_013368585.1 Megalops cyprinoides
ATATGTGTCAAGTGTGCATCTGTGTCTGTGTGTGTGTGTGTGTTTCTGTGCACACTTGCATGAATTAGATGTGTGTATGTGTGTGTGCAGGGAGGGAGGTTTGCATCTGACTTAAAAAAAAAAATAAGGTCACTTTGAAAACAAAAGCTTGCAGTCAGCGTAGCAACTGCCTGTATTTTTATTGGTGGACCTGTTGCCATGGTTACAGTTAACATGTGGGCAATAAACCAAATTGTCTGCTTGTTTTTCCATTTTCGAGTCGACTCGCTGCTGTCACGGATCATAACTCTGATTATTCACGCAGTGATCTGAGCTGGAAATCCTTCCTTCCAAGGTGAAGCCGGCGGCAGAGGGGGTTTAATCACCCCTCTGTCGCCCTCCTGTTTTCGTTAGCCGCCTGCTCGCTCTGCAGGTGACCGGCTTACACGGCCTACACGTCCACGCGTTATCCGTTATCTGCAGCCGGATCCTTAGCGGAGCAGCTGGGGTAAAACGCCTCGCTCCAGGGGGCTACGGCAGCACCTTTCTGACCACAGCCTTAGCTCCCTGACCACTGTCCCTCACTCACGCCCCTCAACCTGAGAACCAGCGGAGGCGCCGCACTACACGGACTTCACGGACGCTGCGGAGGTCTAGCCAATCAGATGGGTCACTTAAAAAGCACAGTGATTTTAACAACAGTGTCAGTAATATAAATGATGGTAAAAGTGACAGTGACCCAGTTTATTTTAGGGGCAATGATATGCCCTGTTGGTTAGTGCTGTTTGCTCTCTCTCTCTCCCTGAGGCTGTGGCATGGTGCCACATACCTGGCAGCCAGTACGGATGAGTGTTCCTCCCCCGGTAGGACAGCCAGTCTGTCTCACCCAGTCATTTCCTTTAATTCGGTGGAGGGATGTTTGAAATGTAGTAAAGTAATAACAGCCTTGATTAGAATTATTTTTCACTGTGAAGGAGACAGGCGGTTTGTCCTGATCTTTCTGTGGTAACAATGAATTTTACTGCCATTAGCGCTAAGAATGGCAGTCATTGAAAAAGAACGCTGCTTGTGTGTTCTGATTGAAGGGATGGTGTTTTATTGGTTTTGTGGCTGTGAAGGATTGCAGAGTGAACTCGCAGAGGGAGTGAGGGATGAGTGGAAGAGCCCAAGCCAGGAGCAGGTGAACAGAGTTCTCCATTGTCAGGAGGCCCCGTTATCTCGCCCGCCTTTTTAACTACACCCAGGGAGTTCACTGTCTGAAACACTGAGCTCCGCCAGTGCCTTTATCACTCTGGTCCTGAATGTGAAATATTTGATTTCCCGTGCGGTGAGTGAAGGGCTCCTGCTGCTGACCAATGCCGCAGACCAGTGTCAACCAATACACATAGTGTTATTTAAAACAGTGGAGGGTCACATGTGACCATCTGCACTGGCGCCATTCAAGTCTGCTCAGAAAACTAGACAAAAAACCTATATTCATTAACTGACAGCTTCACATCACTTAAAACTGAGCAATTTCCAAGCATGCTGTCTGTGGTTGAACAGACAGGAAATTAAAATGGAAACAAAAACGCTGTAAAAAAGACAAATTTCATGATTGCCGAGTTACTGCTAGAAGCTGTGAACCCTCCAGCACTTGCAGCCTGCCTGTAGCGTTAGGTTCACCGCGCATGGGGGAAAATGAGCTAAATGTTGTTTTTCTTTGCTGGGGAAGTATAGAAAAGTAGCAAAACTCACTGATATTGGCTGACTCTGCGCTTTCTTAGTATGATAAACAACTCCCAGTGCCAAACAACGTGACACATCTCTGCTTCCTGAAAGCACAAGGCTGACTTTTCTCCCGCGGGGGGGAGGCTGGCTACAGTACGGACACACACACACACACACACACACACACTTGTGCACTTGCATAGATACAGTCAAACGCACACACACACACAAACACACTCTCCCAGACACACACACACATACAGATTAGACTAATGGTTTTAGAAGCACAGCTGGGTGAGAGTGAGACTAACTGCAGCTGAATTTACTAGGATATGAAGCTCTGCTTCTTTATAATGTCTGACACTAATGTAACCATGATCAGAATAAGTAACGATTATTTTGCTCTCCATGTGCAGGTTCCTCCTGTATTCTTGTGTTTCTTAAACAAAAAAGTCTTATTCGTGTGCCACTGCAGTCAGATTGTACTTTAAACGCAGCTGAATAATTCTACATAAAGCCTACATATAATGGCTGTGTTATGTGTTTAATACACTGTGCATCGTACATGATACACTTCATCACAGGCCATGATGTGCTATGTAGAAATGGCTGAAGGAATGTGTAAAAATGAATGTGACACTGCCAGCAGCGGAGCCATTTACAAAGAAAAGGTACAAAAGTTCTATTAATATGACCATATGGACAACAACATGTACAGAAAAGTGTCAGGCTACCTTTGAGCAAAAGTGTCAGTGCTTCATACAGTGCTACACATAACCTTCTCATTAATGTGGAAACACTATAGTTATTATTATATAACACTTATTCATTTAGGAATTATTAATATTTTCTCTCTTTGTCTCACCCTCTGCCAGCTGTCTTTCTATTTCATTCGAAATATACTATATTGGCATAGTTATACATATGGCAAAATATTGCCAAAGCAGAAACTAACTGAACAACACTAATAATAATAACACCAGCAATCTAGTCTCTTGCACTAAATCTCTCATGACAACAATACGACCTCTCCCTGGGTTCCTTAGGAGCTCACTGGTGAAGGCACCCACCTTGAGTGCAAACATCTTTATCTAAGAGGGTCATACTAAGGGTCAAGTGAGTATGTAAGAGCTGATTTCTCCCTGCTCTGTTCTCATGACCCTGCCTGCTGAAGCCTATCCTCTTGATCTTTATGGCCCACAGATTCAGGCAGTACTGTGTGGATTTACAAATTCAGTTCTCAGCCATATGTTGGAAGTACCCCAGAATGCACTGTTCTCCCCCAGAGTTTGGATTGCTGTCAGCATCCTTTTCAAGGGGAATCCGGAGTGTGAATCACTCACACGATTTCCAGTCAGCAGTCATAAAACTTTCCCATTCATTATATATTAGTGTTTGGAAATTACGGGGATACTAAGAAAAAAAAACACTTGGCGTACTTTGGAAATGCTGAATACAATTAGGATATACTTGTAAATCATAATGTTAAAGGGAAAGCAGGTGTGTGTGGTTAAATTTGACTGATTAACCCATGTGACACATTAGATGGAGTGTGTCAAGGTCTTTAGACGGCAGTGTGTGGCTTTTGAATTATAGGGATGTCCATTTACACTAAATTAATATAGTGTGTGGCTCTTAGGATTAAATGCAAATCCTTGAGTCCCACTGTTTTACCCAAGCACTGCAAGAAACTCCAGGACCTTCTGCCTGAATAATGACTCACTGCAAAGTCATCTGCGTTCAGTCACGCTTTTAAGCACTAAGATTAATTGTTTAAATAAATTATCTTTTGTTATAAGCAGAGCACCTGGTCTTTTGCAAATAATGTAACAAAAGTTACAGATATAGACTTCTCTTCATTTTTTATATTAATTAAACATTTAAAGACTGACCCAAGCAACTGGCAAGTCTCACGTTTCAAAAACCATTTTTTTAAAATGACCAGTTACTATTTACTTGTGTAAAGATGTTGTATGCTAGTTACATAGGGAAGAATACCTGGTGGGACAGTAGTGGATACCGTGTGGTTTAAACACCTTATACCACTGATGCAGTTTGAATTGAGTAATTGAAAGATTAAATAAAACTGACCAATGATGAAGTAGTGGAAGTCGATTTGAACATCGAGCTGACGGTCCGCTGAACTCGCAGTCAGGCACCGCATTTCTGAACGGAGCACACAGTCCACTGCTAACGTTGCAGCAGTGTTGTAGTGATGTTATGTTAAATCTGCAGAGAGAATTTTTACCTCACTGCTGTGCTTTCTGGCTAGATGCGTAATCCCAGACAACTGACAGCACTCCATGTGTCAGTTTTGGCCCTGTCCTTATAACCAAGTGTGTCCCTTGTCCCAGGGAAGCCCTGTGCATGCTGGCTTTCATTTCAGCTGAGCCATCAATTTATTAGGTTTGGCTAAGCTGTTAGTACTGATCTCTGTTTTATGTATGACCACACTTAAGTATGGGCTGTTAGTTCTCTGTTACAGATATGGGTTGCTGGAAATGTGTTTTCTTTTACAGAAGTATATGTGTGAGATATTTCTCTAAGTTCTTTCTAGTCATATTGAGCCCCTTAAACAGAATGGCAACACAAAAACCATCCACCTTAATTGATTTGGAGCAATTAGTTGTTCAATGTGGCCTAGAACAATAAGTCGATCAACTAATTATATGTAATTTGGATAGCTGTACTTAATTTGTTCAAGGGGCAGATATTGACAAAAATGTTGAACAAACCAGTTCTACATTAGTACAAACACATATGTAACAGCATATTTCATTCACAAAGGAGTAAAAGATGACTAAATGTAAAGATATGAACATATTTATTCAAATAAAGAGTAGTGTTCTGCTAACAGCTCACTTAAACCTAAATAAGTGAGGGCTCAGGATTCGGAAAGGCTGCTCAAACCCCACACATGGGAGGAACAGCTCCTCCCACAACAGTTTCTCTCCCTCTAACTTCCTTCATGGTGGTGCAGAGCTTTTCAAACCCCTCTCTTCTAATGGTACTTGGTCATACAGAACTGAAACTGAAAAATAACACCAGAGAGCGAGTCCAGCAAAACTGCTTGTCTTTGTGCAGGAGGGGAAAAACTGTGATTGTAGGACTGCAGTTTAGCACAGCCCAAGTGCAGTGTTTATGTTTCAGTCTCGCTCTCAGAGGGCATGCTCCTTACTCTATTTATTCATTCTTTCTGTCTGCTGTTAACCCAGTTCATTGTTTTTCTTTTCTTTCTTTCTTTTTTTTTTCACTTCTTTTTTTGTTTTGTGATATTTGGAAGTTGACCCAGTTAAGCGTTTTGGCAGAGTTTAATCTTTTTGCTGAGCCTTGCCAGATTCACGACATAAACCAGTTTGCTCTGGCTGTGTAGTGGAGCAGCCCCCCCCCCCCAAACAAACACAAACAAACGTACACACACACACACACACACACACACACACACACACACACACGCACACACTGCCCTCAGGCCTGGTCCGGGGATGGACATGGCTGTTTTGGCCCTTTACAGAGTAAGGGTTTTTTTGCTTATCTTATTACCAGAGGGCTGAACGGTCTCCCTGCTTTGTTACATTGCTGTGAAGTGTTGTCCCATTCTTTCTGTTTCTCCCACAATGCCTCTGTCTCTTCAGTGTGTCTCAACACTTAGGGACTTTCTGCATTTTTCATCTTACTTGAAGTAGAAACAATAAGTCTAAAATAAGTCTAAAATGGTGAAGTAATATGGTGTAATTTAGTTTTCACTGAAATATAATTTTGGTGTAGTGGTTAATGTGTATGTGTTTGTGTGTTCACAGCTGGTATCACTTCCTTTTTCATTTCCTTTGGTCTGGAGATGCGCAGGTGCTCTTTGCTGGGTGATGTCATGTGACCGCTCTGCCGGGTGATGTCACACACCCACTGTGATTCTGTCCTTGTGTGTTGCAGGATAGCAGCGGGCCATGCTGACAAGGAAGTGATGGCGGCTGCAGCCCTGACATCTCTGTTCAGCAGCCACCCACCGGGACACCCAGGTACTGCCCTAATCCTCCCTACACTTACTGTCCCAGAGAACCACTATCCTGCTCCCTCCTCCTGTACCCACTGACCCGGAGAAACACTGTCCGGCCCCCCCCCCCCCCCCGCACCCACTGCTCCAGAGCAACCACTGCCCTGCTTTTCACCCCTATACCCGCTAAACCAGAGAACCACCCTCATGCTCACATCTCCTACACCCACTGACCCAGAGAACCACTGCCCTGCTACCCCCTCCTAAACCCACTGAATGTACTTAAATGTTGCTTCCCCTGCAAAGCCCTACATCCTTCCAGCTTTCAGACCCTACCAATTGTGTGAGCATCCCCTGCAGCTGACAGGGGCTCATTACATCCTGTCTGCAGCTGGAAACATGTAGTGTCAGGGAAAATAATTTCAGACAAAGGTCAGTGCGCTGTCAGTGTGTGGGGCAGTGTTTGTCCTTCTTGTACCTGTTATTGCGATCTGTCTTTGTAGTACTAGTTACAGTTACCACCCGTTTATCCTTATGTTATTATTTGTGTACCTGCAGTTCCAGAGCCAACCAACAGGGTGTGGAAAGAGAGCCTTTCGGCCAGCTACAGCAGCTCCACCAGTGGGAACTGGAGCTGGGATACCAGCGACCAATCGGTGCCTTCCACACCCTCTCCGCCGCTCAATGGCGACATTAGTAAGGGCTTCCTGCTGTCCTCTCAGGGAGATGACATCACAGAGGACTCAGAGACCACGCACTTCCTGTTCGAGGACCCTATCCCCCGAAAGAGGAAGGTATGCATGGGTGGTGGTGTTTCAGGTGGAGCAAGTGGGTGTAACACTTGGATGGGGTGTAGTGGGGCGGAGCATGGCCAGTCCTAAGGTCGGAGCTTGGGCAGAGGAGAGCACCATGTGTTTGGGTAGGGGTTGGAGTGTGTGTTACTGTGATTTAGGTGGATTTAGGTGGAGTGTGTGCTTGTTTGAGGCTGGGCGGAGTTACAGGGTGGGGTATGGAAGTATGAGGTGATGGGTCAGATCGGTGGTGATATGAATCAGTGGCCTCAGATTTGTCTTTGTGTTCTTTGCCTCAGTGGTGAAATCCCTGTGTGTGTGATTCGCAGCATTGCCTCTGGGAGGCCATCCCAAATCAGTCCCAACGGGGTCTTTCTGCTCTCTGAGAGGCTGCTGTTGGAGAGGGCGGGGACCGTGAAGAAGGGGCGGGGGCGTCGGGGTGAGGAGGGATAAAAATATACAAATTGGCAGCAGAATTTTCCAAGCCCTGCAGCCAGGACCCATCCCAGTGTGGGAGTGTACACCTCGCTGACGGGAGGTCAGAGAGCCCTCGCTCTCCCACAGCTCTGAGTAAACAGGAACTCCCCAAGCAGGCTGCACATCCATTCTCTCATATGTCCCTACAACGCTGCAACAACGTTTATTCTGTATAACGCGTCCGATCAACGCTGACAACGCTGAGTTACTTCCTCTGTTGAGGCATGTGTCACACTAACAAAGATAATAATAATAGCCATAATGGAAAAATGATGTAAAACACTTGAGTGGTCGCTCAGGTTCAGCACTTTAACTGCCATGCTGCACTAACCACAGCTCTCAGGTTAAGAGTCCAGCTCTCTTAAGCGCTACTCCATACTAACAACTACTCTCCAGGTCCAGGTGTGGCAGTGGTTCCGGAGAGTGGTACTTGAATGGATTGATGATAGGCTGTAATCTAGGAGTCATAACTGATGTCATTTAACTTCATCTAGATAGACCTGTTTGACTGTTTGCTGTGTTTTGAGCCATTGCAACTCAGTTCCAAGAGCAGCCCAAGAATCTTCCATTGTCAGACTGAAGAGCAGGCAGTGGCTCGCCACTGAAATGCATGCAATTATGAAAGCTGGTTTAGTGATTGTATAAAACAGATTGATGACTCTGGGGTAACCTGCGTGGGAAGGAAAATCTGGGCTCTCAGCAGTCCTGATAATGGTCTAGATGTTCATAAACACTCATACATGAACATACACCTGTATGCACACAGACACACAGATGCATAACTCACCTACACACGCATGCACAACCAGACACACACACACACACACACACACACACACACACACACACACACACACACACACACACACACACACACACACAGTGAGCACCTCATCAGTGAGTTGGCCATGTGAATACCAGAGAGCACAAGCTTATTCAGGCCTGTGTTGTTTCCTTGGCAGGAGTGGCTGTTTATGAGGTTATGCTGTGTTTAACAGCATGTGTCCTGGGGCATTAGCATAGCAGTGTAGCCGTAGATGCCAGGGCCAGATGCAGGGGTGCTTGGGTAAGTGGGTGGCAGGGAACGGTGTCTGAGCCAGCAGTTAATGATTAACAGGTCAACAGACCTGAGCAAACACACTCAGAACACACATAAGCATCATGGGCAGGCTACATTGTGGGTATGTATTCCTGCTGGGTATTTGTCATGCACAGCTGGCCCTAAAAAACAAAAAAGTACCTTTAAATGCACCCTGTGACAATCCCTTTAAGGTTGTTATCTCTCCCTCTGTAAGCAATTTGTTTGTTTCCTTAATTTATCTGTTGGTTTGTAGTGTCTAACTGTCTGGGAGGTAATGGAAGTTGTGTAGTATTCTGTTTTATTTTTTATTCTAAATTAAAAATGTTCAGCATTCAGTTAAAAAAAAATATGTATACATTCCACAGTATATTCCACAGTGTTGAGAGTATGTTAACAGCGAGTTGATCTGTTTCAACATACTGTAAATCTGGACAGATGCTTGGCATTTTCCCAAGAACACATCACTGGATGAGAATGAAATGTGGGAGCTAATGGCTCGTGCATTGCCTGAAGTGTGAAAGTTTGGCAAACGCTTTGTCCTGCAGAACTCCATGAAGGTAATCTTCAAGTATCTGCCTGGGGAAAACAGCGAGCAAATGTGAGTGTTTTGTCTTGCAGAACTCCATGAAGGTGATGTTTAAGTGTCTGTGGAAGAACTGTGAGACTGTGCTCAGCTCGTCCTCAGGGATACAGAGGCACGTCCGCACCATGCACCTGGGGTAGGTGTGTTCACCTGGAGCAGGTGTGGTCACCTGGAGTGTGTCTGTTGGCCTGTCATGACCAAAGCCCAGATAAAAAGGATCAAAAGGGATCTATTTGATCATTTCTGTAGTTCAGTGTTCTATTGTTTTGTCATTGGACAAATTCCTTTGCAGATGTCAGTGATAGGTAGCAGTACATACCTCATTTACAGATGTGATCCCAAGTTTGTATGGGAGCCAAACTCCTGCTGGCAGCCTGCGTTCAGGCCTTTGCTTTTAATATACGGATAGTTTCACGTGTGATCACCGTAAAGGGAACTTTACATCTGACCTGTGTGTGTCTGTATTTCCCTGTGGCAGCTGTCGGTCTGTTGGCCTAGATCTGTTTAAGAGAAACTGAGCATTGCTGCCCCCTGGTGTCCAAGTCAGGCCACTTTCACCTAATGCTGGTCTAAATCCACCATCTGTTACTTTGCTTCTCCAAGCCGCTGCTCACCTAATACGTCAAATGGAGTTGTCCATAAACCTTGAATGGTAAAACTTTATTGGCGTAGACACTGGAACAAGAGCGGCTGGTGTAAGTGCTGTAGCTCTTGATGAAACCCTACTGGCCATAGACTCACCATAGCGAAAAGCCTCTCGGGGAAGATATTAAAAGAGGCACCTTGTCTTGTCCTGTGTCAAACCAGTGGTAGCTCTGACACGCTGGGGTAAATTCGGTCCACATTAGCAACTTCCTTTGTAAGCGACTCCCAAAACTGGAATTGTGATTTGTTTAGGTTTAAATAGGGAAATCTTGCCCTCTTTCTGTGTTTGTAACTCCTGATCCACACCACACAAAAGTCTCACCCGCAGCCTATAACTGTATTATAAAGTCTGTGGGTGACTAACGGATCTGGAGGGCTGCATTCTCTGTGCCTGGTTTCCCCTCAGATCGGTTACACTTTAAACCACAGCACCACAGCCAGCAGCAGTCTGTCCACCCCTCTGCCGTGTGTGTGTGTGTGTGTGTGGATATATGTGTATGTGTATGTGCGTGTGTGCACGCATATATGTGGGTAAATGTGTGTGTGTGTTTGGTTTATGTGTATATTTCTGTGTCTGTGTGTGCTGCAGTAGGAACAGGGACTCTGATGACAGTGACGGTGAGGAGGATTTCTACTACTCAGAGATGGAGGTGAACGTGGACACGCTGTCAGAGGGGCTGTCCAGCCTCGCTCCCACCTCGCCCATCACGCCCATGGCCCCGCCCATCTTCCCCGACCCGCCTGCATCCGAGCCTGCCCGTGTCACTGTGCAGGCATTGCTGGGCTTCTCCTCCCCTCTCAGCCAGTCAGCACCCTCTGCGCTCTGCCACATCCGCACTGACCACGCCTACCAGGTAACAGCTGTGTAAGAGCATCTCAGAGCCCCTCAGAGTCCCTGCTGTGGACCCGTTCAGTCAAGATCATCAAGTCTCTTTAAAGCTGTTGCATCCTAATGGTGCTGTCTGCATTAAGCATCACTCAAGTCTCATTTTTTCTGTTGGTTTCGATCGATAGCTAAGTAGACTTGGTAGAACATTGGGTATAAAAGTGGATGCTCGGAGATGGGCTGGTGTGATGGACCCTTGTGTGGCTTGGAAATGGTCTCTGGGTTTTATCTGCCTGTCTTTCCTCTGTGGATAAATCAAGGGCCTTTTCTACGGAAGATTGACATCCATTCCATTGTCTGTCTAAAATGAAAAACGAACTTATTAGTTTTTAAAAAACTGTATTTGTTTCCTCTTTTATCCACTTACTGAACAGATCCTCTTCATCATCATCCAGGTCGGTTTGCAGAGCTCACTTGTTTGTTATCATATCCATTCATGCACCTGAATATGTACTGTAGCAGTGCAGGCTAAGTATTTTGGCTAAGGCTTTGCTGGCAGTGGCCTACCTGAGATTTGGACCTGTAGCTTGTCGATCACATGTCAGGTTCCCCGACCCCTCTGCCACGCGACAGCAGTTAAACCCATGTAAGGCATTGATAGTGCAGTAGGCTGAGGTAAGAGAGCGGACTGGGTTTGTCCTACTCCCCCTGCAGCTGTTTTATTGGGTTTGGCTGACAGCGCTGTAGTCGTGGGGTTGTGTTCCTGGCTGATGTGTGCTGCTCTGTCTCTCAGGCCTCGGCCCCTGTCAGCATTCCCGCAGCGTCTGTGTTCAGGCCGAGCGACGGCGAGACCAGACTCTCATGGCAGTCGCCCCCCGTGGTGAGCTCCCCCGGAATGTTCCAGATGCCTGTCGCGCTCTCCTCTGTGTCTCTGTCATCCATTGCTGCCAAACTTGCAGTGACACCACAACCCCAACCAACACTCGTAATAAGGGTTTGTTTGCTATGTGACCACACAGTACTTGCTGTATAGTGTGTGAGGTGTGATCTGAGTTCAGCTGTGGAATTCTTAGCACTGAGCTGGGTTTTGTGCTTACCCTGGGTGCCTTGCCCTCTGTGGCAAAGGTGAGGTATTGAAACATGCTTAAGGTGTTGTCTTCTTACTGAGAGTTCAGTATCTTAGACTGATCTGTCTCTGAGTACTCACTGGAAGGAATAGCTTGGCTTCAACACAGTGTCAGCAGTTACTGATGGTATGGTCATAGCACTTGCCCTATAAATTGTAAATAGCAGATGCTCTTTCTTCCTTTGTGTCAACAGCTCCTAAAAGGGTGACATGCTGTCAGCAGAAACAACTGCCAGCTTGCTTTTCATGCTGTAGTGCAATCGCCAGTTTCTGCATACACACAGCAATACGTCTTTCTGTTTCCTTAGACAGATAGGTGTTCAAAGCATGGTGCCACATGCCACCACCTGGTGGAGACTCTGCATTGACAGCACACTGATGACCTCTGACCTGTGACCTCTTTGTTTCCATGCAGGGCCCGTCAATTCAGATCCGTGTGCCTAATGTTGGGGACAGGAGGCAGCCGTTCCAGCATGCCACCGTCACAAAGTCCCACACACCTGCTACGCCCACACACAAGCCTTTCACAGGAACCAGGTACTCATGGAAGCTGTGATTTCATAGTCATGGTGGTCCAGAGATGTGCAGTACGACACCATACACCATGGCCATGCATTTAGCTTTCATTTCTGTGTCTGACCTCTGCTTTAATACAAGGGACAGGCTGATAAGACAGGCTGGCAGTCATAAATATACTTAAAGCCGCTTACTGTTCAGTGTTTCTGAAATATAATTGAGCGAGATATGTTTTTGAACAGCCTGGTGGGTGTGGTATGGGGGTAATTATGGTGCATGTCTCCACAGATACTTTGTGCCCTAGTTTTGATCATAGGTGTTGCATTACTAGATCGGGTTAACCCTTTTGCGCCTACGGTCACACTGGTGTGATTAGCCTTTCCACGCATATGGTCAAACCAGTGTGATTAGAACACAAAATTGGGAAAATTCTAGTTAATGGTAGGTTTGAGGAAACAGTGATTTAACAATACAAAGTATAGCAAATGGGGCAGAGAAAACTATGAGAATTATAGATTATATAATAATGCTAATGAAACAAATAACAATAAAACAAATCATGTAACATAATACACGTGCTACATAGCATAAAATAAGTCACGCTGGGGGGTAGTTGGAAATATTTTAGGACTTAACGTACGAAAGCGTTAAAGCTCTGTTGTATATATTAATTTATTGATCCTTCCTTGGGCCCCAGGTGTCTCAGTTGATACCCAAGCCACTGTACAACAAGGGTTTAATAAAGGGGAAAACATTTTAAAAATGTGATATGTAACATCATAAAAGTTATGATTTTTCATGTCTTACTGCTTGGGTGTAACTGTATTCAAGAGTCAGTACTGTGTGCAGGCAGTTGCACTGAGATTATTATTCTCCTGTCCGATGCAGCCGCATGCCACTCGGTGAGAGGAGCATGTCCAGCGCGTGCGTTTCTCGGCTACGTGTGGGTGCGTGCTCTCAGGCTGGGTGTGTGTTTTTGTGGCAGGAAGCCTCGCGGGGAGGCCAAGAAGTGCCGCAAGGTGTACGGCATGGAGAAGAAGGACATGTGGTGCACGGCCTGCCGCTGGAAGAAGGCGTGCCAGCGCTTCACCGACTGAGGGCCCGGCGGGGGGCCCGCCCGCACGCACCCCCTGTTTCCGGCAGATCGCCGCCCGCGCGCCGTCAGCCCCGCGACGGCCCGCCGCAGCTTAGCCCAGGCCTCCCCAGCAGAGCGCTTGTGTCTCAGTGACTCATACATGCGGAGAGGGGAGGAGGGGCTCGGAGGTCTCTGTGACAACAGCCACACCCCCCCATCCCCCATGGCGACACCTAAGTGCCGGGGGAGGGGGCTTGCCTTTAATTTTGATTAAGATGGCAGAACACATACAAAATAAGATACAAAATTTCCGAATTCAGATTTAAAAAACAAAAAAAACAAAAAACTAATCTTTATATTTCGGCTTTGGCAGTGTTGTTTATGTAGGTTGAAACTTTTTTGTACACAGTCGCAAAAAGAGAAAAGAAATCTGATTCAGGTGCTCAATACACTTATTTTATGTTTCTTCTAATTCTTATGGTCTTCTTTTGAAGATAATGCTGGCAGAAGCTTTTATTTACATTTTTAGGATCCTTGTGGAAGACTTTTTCAACTTGTCTTGCTCTCTTGGCTAAACTATGAAGAAAGATATTTTTCTTATTACTGTCTTTTTTACAAAATTTAAAAAATCCTTTCCCTACAGTGTTTGTGAATGAACAGGTAAATTCCACATTCTTTCACATTTTTTCCATTCACTTGCTTGCTTCACTTGCTTCAAGTGTTGCATCTTCCTTTTTTGAAAAACAGTCAAGCTGTTAATCTGATTTAAAGTCAAGCTTTACATTTTAGCTGCTGAAGTCAGGCAGGTCATCCTTTTACCCCCAGTACAGGATTGACTTTAATTGCTCGCCGTAGCCTTTGGTCTGACCAATGGTTGCAGAGTATGGCTTGAAGGGATTTTTGGGAAGCAGTTGACCCAATCAGTGGAAGAACCACTTTCAATGTTTTCAATTTTTTTTTACATAATATTCTCATATGACTCATCCTTTCTCAGAAAACAGCATAACCTTTCCAAACTGTTTTGACTAAAACTACACATATATATTTTCTTTTTTCTACTGTATAAATGTTACGCTAGTAAAGATGTGCACTTTTTTGTTTGTATTGCAGTATTTGATTTGATTTGCAGCATGTCACTGCTAAGCAATCTGTAGAATCAGAAGACAATTCTAATCTTGTAGAGGGTGAATCAAGATGCACGGTGATTGGTTGACAGGGACAGGAAGTCACAGGTTTTGTTATGAAATGATGTTTCAGTCACCCTGCAGACCTGGTAATGCTCAGGCATCTGTGTTTCTTTTCAGAATCCATGCATTGTTTTATTGTGGACCGTTTGCCTCCCACAAACCTGGACTGATGTATGACAGCTTATTAACTGTGTGGTAGAAAAACAAATAGCATTTTGTGACTAATTTGCTCTGCAGGTCCTCTTGTACATGGGGAGTCTGACATACTTCTCATTCCTGCTAAAGGAGTTCAGGTTAGGTACCTTAATCAAAGATACACCAGCATTTCTTCCGCTCCCCAGCACATTTAAACCTGTGACCTTCTGGCTATTCTGGATGTCCGTGTCCCTAAGCACTGTCACTCTGCTCAGGATAGCCCGCTCTGATTTGTGGCTTCAGTTCATCCCAGTCTGGTCTCTGCTCATGTCATGGCTTCAGTCATGGCAGCTTCCACAGTTAAACAGATAAAATGTGCAGCTGCTCGTCCATCATACTGTGGCAGTAAGTTTCTGGTACTGTGCGTGGTGTGTCGCTCTGCAGTGTTGGCCAGTTTCCTAGGCTGAGGGAAGAAGGGATGCTTTGAGCGATTACCATGCTGATGCTTTACAGGGTTTGACTGGGATCTGACTGAGATTCCAGACCTCGTGTTGTTGGGGTGGACCTGAGACCGTCCATCCATCTCCATTCACATGACGACACTTCAGAACGTGTGACAATGTGAAAATCCACAGTCCGCTTTGGTCCCTGGAGATCTGACAGCTTGTGCTATTCCCCTGGCCTATTTGATTGCCTTAACCAATGCAGTCAGCTAATTACCTGTACACACTGAATCTTGTGCATTTCCTTAAAGCACAGCATGTTGGGGGTGGGGGGGGGGGTGTTTAGCACTGGAGTTTTGTTTGGGAGGAATACAGGATAATTTCAGACAGTTTCCCTGACAAAATATTAATGTTTTCTTTTTGTGTCAACAAATGTATGTGTAATTCTTGGAACCACCCAGAGACGTTGAGACATTTTACTCCTGTAGATTGTTTTTGTTTTAAAAGGTAAAGTTGTTATAATTAGTGACACTTTCTATGTCACAAATTTGTTTTTGAGGTTTGGAGTATCTTCAAGTTTCTGTCATCTTATTTGATGTTGTCAGACATTGTTAGACTCAACTGCCTTTGCAAGGCCTCTCCCAGCTATTTGCAAAGAGTCAATTTATAGCTTGCCAGTGAAGTTATTACGGCAGATTGTCCAACTAATCAGGAAACAGCAGTACCTGGTTTCTTCATGCTGTTCAATCAAGCCTAATTAATTAGGCTTCATTAATTATTAGAAAACTAGACCTTATTTGCACTAAAATTAAGCATTCTTCACAGGAAGGCAGAGCCAGATGAATGTTAGAAATGAATAAAGTTTTGAATAAAGAAATGGATCCAAATCCCTTCATTTTACTTTATGAGTTTTCAGTACATGATGTACATGCCCACAAGACATGTACAGTCAATCATAAACATCCTGAAAAAGTATTTTGGTGTAAAATTGATGGTGATGACAAAAAATGTTCTGAATATTTTATATATTTTTAGTGACAAACTGTGTTAATTTGCCATAGGTTTGCTATGTCTAGTGATTCCGGTTCATACCACAGCCAGCTGTTGCTGGGTATTTCTAAACTGATGGGAGGATATTGAGGGTCACAGTGTACAAGGTATAGAAAACATGGTATAATGTCATTTTCTCTGTTTGCTGTCATTATAATGTACTATAAGTGGAACCTTTTTAGGATAAGTGCAGATTTGAATAAAAGAAGATGGTAGCATCAAGAGCTTGAGTGGATAACATGTGAAGACAGAGACCGTCAATGAATGTAAAAAAATGAATAAAATGAAATAAAGTAAATATTCTCTGTCCTGCCTAGCAAGTTCCATGGGGGGTTGAGAGGAACAGACCATGACCTTGGCCTATGCGCCCTGCCATTTAAGTAATGACAATCATAAATAACTGTGAAATACAATTATGATTTACAATCATATGGCTCTCAAAATACTTTACCCTTCCCCACCACTGTGTGGCATGTACCTGAGTGATAAATGACTCATTCAGTCACTCATTCTGATCCTGTCAGAATAATATCCCCCATCATTATGGCCTCTGGGCCTTGGATACAATCTTGACTACGTCATTCTCAAGTGACAGTCCAAAACAAGTCGCCACACCGTTGGAAGAAAAACCGCAAGAACGTTAGTTACACCTGTTCACGGAGTTATTTTGTGATGGATGAATGTTCCCTTTGTAATGACTGTTCTTTTTTACTCTATCATGTAAAAAAGAGCAGTCTCAACTCATTCATTGCTCATTCTAATAGGCTGTGTGTGTGTGTGTGTGTGCATGTGTGCATTTATACAGGAGTGTGGCTCATTGAGCTGTAGTTGCTAAATGCAGAAAGGAGAGCCTTTTTGAACTGTGCAACTGGGTATATAAAGTATACTGTGATATCTGGGTAAAATCATCTGCCTAATAATAATAATTTACAAACACATAAGCAATAAGCACACATTAATAACATACCTAAAGGGGTGCATTTTAAACCAGTGCAGCTGATATATAAGTTATTTGTGAAATAAATTGTCAGAGAAATTACACATAAATTTCAATTAGGTGCTGCCACCATGTGGTCATTATTGGTATTACTGTACTGGTTATGCAACCAACCACTGTTTCTGAATTGAATCCCTATGACTCCACAGTACAGCTGTCAGGCAAACTCATTATGAACAGAACTGTAATGCCATTGATATGGTTTAAATTGAGAACCAAAATTCACCTTTTCATAATTTAATTATTGTACAGTCATTCATTTTCAAATCATTCATTTTGACTTGAGATAACTAGGAAAACATTGATTCAGCTCAGAGGCCGTTAAGTGCTGTGCTTTTACACTGTACCCAAACACGAGGGACTGAATGGATTCTTTTGTTACTCTTGACGATAATATGGGTGCTGTGTATAAAGCCAGTGACCTAGAAAGCACTTTAGCAAGCAAGAAACCTGAATTTGCCCCCTCAACTTGTAGGCATGACCAAGGCAACCTACAAATGATGGTGAAAAATGGTAGCCATGTTACCACAAAACGAGGAAATAAACGAATGCTGACACAACTGCTGAAGAAAGAGCACTCTTTTGCAGGTGTCCTATCATGCCTTGCCAGTGGTCACTAGCAGGCCAGAAGAGGCAACCAGTATGAGTTGAAAGCAGCCTCAACAGATGTGGATGAGACCTGAGCTTGTTACTTTTGTTTTCACACCTACACCTGTCTTCTGTCCCTTAGAGGACCACTCACCACTCAGTCTGAGAATGTGAACAGGATATTTAACACATGCTCCTAAAATGCATAGAAACGAACATGTTTTGGTCTTTTACAAAGCCACGGATTCGCACAACATCATGCTTCAGTCTGTCAAGATAACATCTGGAAAGGAAACAAGCATCGGCTTTTCAGCAGCAATTTCCAAATTTATTGAGAGTGATTGGCTTTCTGGTGATGGCCACAGCCAGACCTTAGACAGCTGGAAGTTTTTTTGCACCTTCGAAAAGTACAGGGGTTTCATGAGTCAACTAGAAAAAGGTCACATGATCATATTACCATAAACATGAAATCAACAAAATGCACCCGTGCCATTTCACACTAAATGTGATTGCTAAACTGGTTTAATTTATTCAACACCTTTTGTTACAAACACGTGTTTATACTGGAACATTTATTATAAAATCAATGTCATATTGAACAATCGTCCCCACAGAGAGCTATAACAGTTTCACAAACTGCCCTTTTCAACACAAATGACCTTGGATTCAGTCCAAAAATAAATAATATAATATCCATATATATGAAAGTATACACCACAGCAGTCTTAATATTGAATAAATTCTAAAAAGTAAGAATTTTAAACACAGTACAGTATAATATAGAAAGGACCATACATATGGCTTTATGATTCGCACATATCAAGCTAAACAGGCTGTAATCTCGATTTTAAATTGGCATTCATATTAAACAACATCCATCTTGAATATTGCAAATAGCAAATCTTTCCAGTTTTCCACTAAACACTCTAAAGAGTTATGTGATGTGCAGATATTTCTGCATAACTTTGGCAGAACAAATGACCACAAACTCAAAAGCTCAGAAGGCTAAAACCGCAATATTTTGTTTACTGGAAGGAAAAAAAAGACAGAAAACCTGTTATCCCTTGTTTCTATTGGTGTTTTGGTGGAGGTGGAGCTATGGGTGTGCCACACTTCCCTGCGGAAGAGGATCATAATATTTGCAAGTATGGAGAATCGTTTGCATAAAACATCTGCTGTACTGGGAGGTTTTGCAATCAAGTCTAGGAAGTGGAACTGGATTCCTGACACTGGGAAAAAAATGAAACCATAAATAAAGTAGGATTCAAAGCTATAAAGCTGTACACCAACAGTGGAAACATAAGCACTTCATTTATACAACATAATTTTTGGTATAATATTTATCATTTGTGTATGTTTCTTATACAGAAGCCTGTGCTACACAGTATATACCATTCCAACAATTTAAAGAAAATAAGTTAAATTTGCAGATTCCTTTCCTTTCTTTATAATACAAATAATCAAAATTATAACAACAGAAAAAGCACTGAACTGGCACGATTATCTGAACAAATGTTCTTAAAGCCACATGGCTTGCTGTCCAAAGGCAAAGGTTAAAGGCTTTTCATCTATTACAGATAATAAACTATCAAAATGAAAGGTGTCATAAGATTCAGCGCCCAGGACTTAATAAATCACATCAGTAAAATACAGTGATACAAAAGCAATCTCAAAAATAATGACAGCAAATCTGGGACTGAAACAGTGGCCAAACAGAATAGAAGAAATGTCTCATTAAACATCAATTAGGTTTCAATAAATAACTGTTTGACAAAAATGTACGCTCAAAGTATTCACAAAACAGAGGCAACCCTCTTAAAGAATTTCAAACAAAGCCAATTTAGTTCTTGTCTCTGGAACAGAAAACATCTTAAGTTAAATGCAAAAGAACATTTATTGGTATAAAAGAAAGGTCCAAAAATACACAGGAATCTGTATGCCTCCAATAATAAAAACCTTCAAAAGGAAACACACAAATCTAATCAGAAGAAAGAGTCAGAGAGAGAGAGAGAGAGAGAAAGAGAGCATTTACCCATTAGTGTACATATCTACTGATGTCAGCTCAAGCCCTTTAATGTACACTTGAGCTGATACGGGTTGAAGCCCTGTTGTTAGCACAGACCCACAGAAGTGAAAACTTCTACTGACATCAGCTCAGGCCCTTTAAATGCCCACATACATTAACATAAGGCCCTCCAGTGGCCACTTCCTGCCTCTAGTTCCCCTATCCCCTCTCTTTAAATTGGTCCCTATTCACTTGCTTTTGCAAGCCTTGGAAATTATCCCTTGAAAAGTGTTCCCACCCTTTAGAGGTTCCCTGGATTAGATCAGATCTCCCTCATAGTATGAAGTTTTCTGTTTGTAAACTGGCATTAAGGCCTTGGCATTCATTCCTAAACAGAGGATCCACTGGGAAGGAAGTATTCGCAAACATTCAAATAAGATTTTCCATATGACAAGTAATCTTCCATTTCTCTCTCTCACCCTCTCTCTTTCTGTAAGCTCGATATATGTATTGTAAGTAAGCTTTAAAAGAGCATACTCACAGAAACGTCAAAGAAACGCATGTGGCAAAGCAGCAAACTAACAGTTAAAGATAAAGGCATAAAGGAACTGTAAATTTTGTACAAGTCAGAGTAACAGTCACAAGGAGGTGTATCCTCAAAAGGTAGGATGGTCAGCAAGTCATCCGTGTAGTAAATCGGGAGGAAAGTGTAAACCATGTAAACCAGGACATTTGATAGGGATCAGGAAAGCATTAAAGTGCAAGTCTGAGGCAGTGATCTGCGTGAAAGGTGCTGGACATGTCCCCGGTCCCGGAACCAGAGCTCCGCAGCGGACCCGCCCGGGGTGCCCAGCCACGCAGAGAGGAACGGCTGTCCCCCCTACGTCCGTCGGAGGCTGTCGAAGCATCCGGTTCCACAGCCGTTTAAACAGGGGGCGCGCGCTTAAGGTTTGACCGAGTGACACCTGCAGTCCCCGCGTTCAGAGAGCCAGCCCGCCCGTCAGCGTCCCGCGTCAGAGGAACCGAACCGGGATCGGTGAGAACCAAATCCACGCGCGCACACGAGGACGTCGCCATCGTTGTTGTCGAACGGAGTGGCGCCGCGGCCTACGAAATCCAGGAGAAGTCCTTCTCGCTCCCCGCCTGCGCTTCGCCCTCCTGGGCCGAGTCGCTCTCCTCCTTCTCCTCCTCTAGCATTCCTGAGTCGTCCCGCCACCGGCCGCCGTCCTCGTCCCCCTCCCCGTCCCCCAGGATTTCCTCATCCCCGTCGCCGGGCTCGCCGGGGTACGGCTCCTCCTCCGGCGAGTCGCCGTTCTGCGCCAGCAGGCTCGCCGGGCCCCGCCCCGAGCAGTCCGCGCAGACGCCGTGGCGGCGGGACCCGTGCTTAATGCCCACGCTCGCCGCCGACACAAAGACGCGGCTGCACACCTTACACACGTACTTCTTATCCTTACTGTGCACCTGAGGGAGAGAGAGCGGGGGGGGGGAGCGTTTACCTTGAGAACAAACTCCTGAAGAAACTCCAGTATTTAGAATTGCTGAGTGGAACAAAAGATATAAAAACAAACCACTGTAACACAAGCAGAAGTCAGCTTCAGAGGAGACAATGGATGTAGGCAGAAAACACGGAGATAGGGTAAGACAAGCAAGCAAGGGTCTTGGCAGAAGACCAAAAAGGGGACTAATTCAAAGCCACAGAAGAAAAGAGAGGGATATAAAGAAAGAAGGAACAAGCAAACAAGCAGGAAGAGCAGAAAAAGGAAAGAACAAAAAGAAAAATTTCACAGAAGAACAAGGTAGGTAGGTGTTTTTATAGATTTGTAGAGTTTATAGATAATACAAAACTATGCTCTGAATAAGCTGAGACTGAAATTCAATTCGAACCCTAATGCCAAAGTTTTAACAGTCGCTCTTTGAAAGTGGGGTTGTTGAATACTTGAAGAGGTTTTTTAATTGTTGCCATGGAAACCAGCCTGCTACACAGAGTGAGGGGATTCAGCACCTTGTGAAGGTGATGAGTGACAAAGGCTAAGGAAAAGTCATTATAATGAGAGACAATCCAAAACTCATACATGCCAGCAGAAATAACCTTGCAGATACAATGGTAAAAAAAACAACAACAACAAGCTTGTCTTCCATACAGACCTCATTAAAGCCAGCACAGGGCCTCAGGTGAATGCTTCCCTTGCATCACTAGCATTGCTAAAATCAGACAGCACTGTGCTAACAAGTGATAGGTATACACACCAAGAAAAGAGACCCTGTTTGCAACTGCAACAGTGGAGGACTCAGACACAGTGAATGCAACAGCCAGTTCTGAGTCCAGTGGACCTATGGCTTCCTATCCTCAATCATCAGAGAGGTCCCACTGGATTCTAAGAGCTGATGAAAGATGAGAGATTCTCATGCTGGTCAAGCTACCTAAGGCAAACCTCAACAGCTACAAAAGCATCTGTACAAGCAGTAGTCTAGCGAAGACATTTAGGAGGACTCTGAAGTCCTGAACTAGAAAGTGCAAATCATGAAATTCACAATATGTGTATCTGTTGGACACATCGTCACTTCCCTAATCTTACCACTGCCTTCACTAGGCAGAGAGTGTGCATCTAACATACAGCATATACTGTACCTCCCGTGTGACTGTGGATTTGTGTGGCATGTTGAACACTGCTGCCCCCTGCCTGTGGCCATGCAGCACTGCGCTTACCTGTGTGTGCCTCTTCATGTGCTCCCTGCGGGTGAACTTCTTGCCACAGACCTCGCAGGGGTAGGGCCTCTCTCCCGTGTGGGAGCGCATGTGCCTCTTCAGGATGCACTGGTGCATGGCCGAGAAGCTGCAGTACGGGCACCGGAACTTCTTCCTGATCACCGTGAAGTCGCTCACTGGAAAAGCGAGCACACGCCAAAAGAGAAACCGGGTTATCCGTCTGGACTGTGCCTTTACACCAAGGGAAGAGCGCGAGGACCACAAAAGGACCACATGGGTTATTAAGACGTCAGGGTAGCCCTGAAACCTGAACTGGGACGTTAAGGAGACAGCACTTCATTACTGCGCACCTAATAAAATCTCTGTGGCATCATTACTATTCTTCTTTATGGTAATTATTGCTTATTGAATTATTGCTATTGTTATCGCTCATTGCCATTATTAGTCCCTCGGCACATAGCTGTACACACAGGGTGAATATCATTTACATGAACAATGAAAACATAAATCAGAATTACAATCTGTGTGTCCTTAGAGAAGGGTTGGGATCTGAAAGGCTTCAGCATCTGTAATAAAAGACTGCTGTACCACCTCAGATGTAGATACTGAGACACTGAGGCTAAGGCTGACACCCATTGACCCCGTGACCCTGGGCTAGCTCTGCATAGGGTGGCCGCATTGAGATCAGAGTTGCTGTGTCTCACAGCCAGCTGGCATACTGAGGTGCAGGGCAGAGCCATGTCAGCTCAAGTCTTCCTTCCACAATGCCATTGGAAGAGGTATAATTGCTCATCATTCACCATCACCACAGCCTTCTATTTCTGTCTTCGTCTTTGTGGGGGGTCGTTAGATCCTAATGCATGAACAGAGCAACGTGGGGCGGCCCCTGAGGAAGCATGCAAATCCGTCTCCAAGACGACCGCACATGATTCTGTGCATGCGGAAGGCATGCAAGTGAAAAAACCCCTTCCCCCCCCAGCCCCCCCACCCACCCACTGTAAGGTTCAAATTTTATTGTGCATACATCTTGCAGCTATACGACACCTTCTGAATGCCTTTACCTTTCACCAAAGTCCCTGGAAAGGATAAACAGTCAGGCCTTGCGCCACCCCCCACTCAGGGAGAGCAAGGGGACAGAAGTGTGTATCTGGCAGTCATTGGAATATCTGTGGTGGAACGCTAGCAGCCGAATTGACTCTGTAGCGTTGGCTCACTTGCATCAATACGCTCGGAAGGTGCTTTCATCATTTCCTTAGTAACGGCCTTCACAGCAACCCATACCGAACGACAACAATAAATAAGGTCTCATGAGGCCATCCTGTTTTTTTTTTCCCTCCATGGCAACAGCGAATGTGAAGTCACTGCCGAGGACAAGATATCACCGCATATCTTTTGATATTTTCACCTTCAGCAAGACAACTCAGGGAGGACATTATCCATGTGTGCATGTGTTTGATGTATAATGCTGTATTTCAGTGTACAACTGAAGTGTATTTAAAATGGCATGCTCTGCATGTCAAAACATACTACCATGTTAAAGATATTAATTTATATCTTACAATGTAAAATGGACAAAAATATGAATGTAAACAAAATAGTGATCTTCGCTGCATCAGAAAATTCTAACACCATGTGAGAAATGATTGTCTTATTTCATACTATTGTTTGGAACCCAAATTCAGCAAAATGACATGAGCACATGAACAATTTTGATGAGCCATGTTTTTTCCTGAGGAAAAAGATATATACACAGATATAAGGAAGCTTAAGAGCAAAGCTTGCAAGCTTCTTGAAATATGACAGAGCAGTGGGTAACACATAATTTTTGCCCACTACATTCTTGTGAACTGAATCAAACTGGGAGCATAATCATTACAACATATTCATGGCTGGCTGACATACATACACGTATGTCACAAATGTAATACCACTGGCACACATACAGACACAGGCAGCAATGCAATACTTTGTAGACACAGAAATGAATGGCCACATTCATGTCCTGTTGTGTTAAGATTATTGTGAGGTCACAGTTCTTTGTGAGATGACTCGCATCAGTATGATGTCACTGCATAGCTCAGAGGAGATCTCTGGCAACAGCTAACCCCTTGCTTGCCCTTTCTCAGGGGTCAGGGGTAGAAGAGGGAGCAGACCAATGCAAAACCAATTGGCAAAATTTTTCCCTTTGAATCAGATGAAAGAACTGAGGATACTACCCACAACCCCACCCACACTATTGACTTAACTCTGAAGTGGGGCTCTAGGAGTCAGAGCTCAATAAGACAAAGACAGGACTAAACACCACGCCCTCTCAATGAAGCAAAAAGTCAGTTGTGGAAAAGTCATGGGCCAAAACTCTCAAATCTGAGAATAACTGAAACCAGGTAAGGATGTGCTGTACCTCCAGCAGGGGGTGCTGTTTCACGGCTATTGTTTGATTCTCACTGTCCAGTTCTGGTTAATAGAGAGACTTGGGAGTTTTCATAATCTAAAAGGTGATGTGGAGGTACATGGTTTGAAACATGCACCGTGACCTGTGACCTGGGTGAGCCAGGCCACTCCTACAGAGGGTAGGGTGAAAAAATACGAGGGGAATATGTGCCTGCCAATGACTGGGTCTGTCTGTGCAGATGGGACAGGGAACACACACTCACAAAAACGCATAGTAATGTGTGATTGCGGTTGGTGCACTAATGGAAATGCTTCAGGCAGCGGTCAGGGTGCACCCATCATGCATTTAAAATGGGTGGTCTTTTAAAGTCAGCACTGAAGGAAATGAAATGAAATGAAAACGCTGTTAGAGCAGCACAGGTTGCCTACTGGCAGATCCACCAGGGGGTGCTGATGGTGGAAGCTGTCCAGGGGTGGGCACATGTGCTGGTACTTCCACAGCTGGTCAAAGCACTGTAGGCATTTTCTGCCCCTAGGAACTGATCTTGGATCAGAATCAAATTTTTACACTAAATGGTTGGTACCAAGACTAGGGGCAGGTCTGCTGATCTTAAATTTGTTGTCAAAGGCAGAAAGTGCCTGGAACTGGTCAGAGGGAACAGGCCAGCTCCCTGGGCCAGCTCGTCCTGCTGCCACACCCACCACCCTCTCATATGCCAAGCCATCTGACACGTCTCCCTGGGGGTCTTACTGCGGGCAGTACGAGGAGCAAACCCAGTGCAGTGAAATGAACTCCCTAATGCAATATACGTAAAGGCAAAAGAACTGGCACTCTGTCCCTGTGTGGAGAATCAGAATGCCCTCTCCAAATAACCTCTGCTCCTGTAAGGACAACACAGAGCCTGAACATGGTGCACCTGCCTTTAATGACTGTATTACACACACACACATACATGAATACAAAATTGTTACTTTGAATATGAGCATTTATCTAAAAAAATATCAGTTGCAGTGTTTCACTTTAATAAAATGTTATCCTTTGGGATGAGGTCCCTTGGGAAACTGGTTGTGAGTGAGCATTTTAGCAGGGGTTTACGCACACACGCAAAGCCTAGTATGTCAATACACACAGCAGGTAGACAGAGAAAGAGAGTGCTCTTTTGTTCCTCTCTTCAGAGAGGATTTTCAATATTTGTTCGTCTTCAGGGAGGGGGGCATACGCCTTAAACACTTGTGTTTGCTCATCCCAGGGCTCAATTTGTAGGTCCACCCCCAACTCCTGTACCCCTCCCCCCAGCGTCTTAGAAAATCACTCTGTGATTTTACAGGCAGATCTCCGCTTCTATTGGTACTGTTGCAGAGGCCAAATGAAGGTAATTTTCTGAGAATCTACACAACACAATGGCCCTCTAACTGCCCTGAGCTTGCTCTGGCGTCACTTACCACCAGACAGCCCAGAGACAGGGGAAAGGCTGTGAAGTTTAAGTTTCACTCCATTTTTGGGAGCATTTCTGCACTGCTCGGATGTTGACGTTGAGAAGATGCATTTTTAGAAAAAACAAAACATATTTTAAAAGGACAGCTTTCAGAGAGGGTACATGGAGACGGCTACTGGTTTCTGTAGGAAATGCAAGAAATTCCAACAAATGTTGGCCAGCACAGGCTCAGAGCCGGGGTCAGCAAGGGGAATTCTACCGCCTCTGTGGACGAGAGGTCAGAGCACTCCTCCGTTACCGGGAGACCAGGCTGCAGAGGTGCGGGGGAGGAGGAGAAGAAGAGGGCCCCGTTTGATTGGTTAGAGCCATAGTTGGGAGGAAAGGAGTGTCACCTCACCCACATAAACTACAACCACCGGAGCATGTCTGCAGGGAGAGATGGAAGAGCACTAGAAGAGCTGTGTTTCACTGAAAAAGGATGGGGGTAGGGAAGACAAGGTTGGGGGGGGGGGGGGGCTCCTCTCTCTCTCCCTCTCTCTCTCTCTCATCTTCCCGTCTCCTTCCACCCACATGTGTACACAGAGGATGTGTGAGAGAGACAGAAGCGAAATTGAAACAGGGTCAATTTTTATCTTTCTTTTATCTGAATACCAATCATTAGCCCTGGAGGACTGGAGATACTCAAAGATACTTCTTTGTTCTTTGTTTGAACCTTTATTGAACCGAGTAAGTTCATTGAGAACAACTTCTCTTTAACAGTGAGTACCTCCTCCCCTTAAATGTGCAGACCAAAAATAAATAGATCTGATTAAATGAGCACAATCCATTCTTAAGGACAATTCAGATTATTTGCTTGTTTATGTATAAAAAATGAAGCCCAGCTGAAAGCTTACACAGAGTGTCCCTGTAAGGACATCACACTTACAAACCTTCGTATTTTCTGTCCCCTTTTATGAATGGGAATGGTTCCTAATCAGATACTCAGTATCTAATTATGGACACATCAAGAAAGACGTGCAATAATCACAGAACAAAGGAAATGGAGTAACTGGATTCCTCCACACCTAATGATCTTGCACAAATAATACCACATGCAAAAAGTAACATCACACAGTGAGATGGTCTAGTGACTGTTTCTGAACATCATACAGGGCGTCTGTGGGAAACTATTAGAAATCACAACACACTCCTGTCTCACAGCTGTTAGTGCCAGACAGGGTGGGATGTGAGGAGTAATGTTCACATGGTCCTGATATTTTTAGGGTGTATTCAATGTTATCAGTGCACTCGGCATTATTAATGCTGTCAGTATTGTTTGTGTTCTCACCATTATCAATGTCATCTAGACATCAGTGTTAGTCACATGCAGTGGGGTGACTTAGAGGTGTCCTGGTCTGTTTCTCATGCCTTTTACACAATGTGCAACTCTCCCCTATGATCCAGGTGAATGTGTTATATACACGTATAAATATATATGTGTATATATATATACACATACAGATTTCCCTTTATGAATTTAACTGTTACCACTTTGCACTGAAAAATATTCTCAAGCTAAGTCCTGAAAAGCAAAATTCTTACCACACATTGAATTCAGACTGTTGATATACACAATGGAGTCCATGCACATTCACTGAGAGAGAAAAAAAACATTTATGGGTTTCAAACAACCCATAGTACAGGAGCAAAGGTTTACAAAATTCACGTTATTGTTGATGGCTTTTTCGCAATCATTTCACAGGAAAGAAAAATGCTTCGAAAAAAGTCACTTTTCATCACATCTCTACCAGTACAAAGAGCTTATTATTGCAGCGAGGTCATGGGGTACTGGCATTGTTGCCTTGCATGAAATTTCACAGACAAAGAAAAAACATTTAGAACCAACTCAGTTCCTGAACAGAAATCGCTGCCATACCAGAGGCTCAACAGCCATTGTGACCCTTTCAAGTAACCTGCCACATATTTCTTAGGTATACTTACTACAGACCTTTTTTTTACCCAGGTACACTTAGTACACTTCCTTTCTCAGAGCTCAGGACCACAGGCACACTCAGTACAGAGCTCAGTACTACAGAAATGCTCTGTACATAGCTGAGCTATAGCCAGACCATCATTACCATGTCAAAGAGCTGCTGTCTTATAACTAAGCACACTGAAATAGTAGGGTGGGATTTAATGTTTTACTACAAAAGGTCTGGGCTTCCATCAGCAAAAACATTCTGTTGACCAGGCAAGGCAAAAAAATGCTAAAGCTGATACACTTCCCAATTTAAAAGAACTTGATGGAAATGACCAGAGCAAGCAACCCTATATGTTTGAAAAGTGATTAATAAATACAGACTCAACACAGAACACTCACATTCACCCAACACCCAACCCTATCTGACTCTGCCCTCCACCATTCAGACACAAACTCGCACTACACAACTGAACACACTCATATTCACACAAAAATCAACACGACCTCTGCTGAACGCTATGACATTACAAAACTTGTCAGATCTTTGTGAGAGACAAACTTCACACCTAGCGAGGAAGACTGCGAATGATTCTACCCACAATCTGTCTAGTGAGTACGGTATGTGACATCTGGTCACTGCTATGTCATGCTAAGTACAAGAACAAACACAACTGGTTTGTGCCCAGAGGCAAAAAACCTAAATAAAGTGTGTACAACATTTATTCATTTGAATTTTAACATAAACAGACTCTCTTTGTTGCCAGAAGTATATAACTGAACACACTTATTCATATTTACACACAACCCAAAATGAAATGTTGGGCGGCAGTGTAGCATAGTGGTTAAGGAGCAGGACTAACTGAAAAGTTGCCGGTTCGATTCCCCACTGGGGCGTTGCTGCTGTACCCTTGGACAAAGTACTTAACCCACAACTGTCTCAGTAAATATCCAGCTGTCTAAATGGGTAACATTGTAAAGAACTGTAACCTATGTAAGTTGCTCTGGATAAGAGCGTCTGCTAAATAATGTAACTCAAATGAAAATCAAACCTCAGAAAACCACACACAGCCCAGCACTACCTGAGCACTTTTCACCTGTTCATTCACATACAGAGGTCAGAGTGACCCGTCTACACTCTCTCTGTCTACTCCATCAGCAGTGGGGTATGGGTGAATCACTTGTGTGTAGAGAGGTGCGCGATTGTAAAATAAAAGGCCACTCACGAGAGAGGGAGTTCCCGCCCCCTTTGGGCAGGTACTCCAGGAGCAGCGGGCTCTCCTCCCCCAGCATTTCAGCGCGGAAAGACAACAGGCTGCTCTTGCTCATCAGTGCCTCCTGCAGGCTGGCGACAGAGGTCGCCTGGCCGGCGGGCTCGTCCTTCTCGGAGCCCGGCGGCGGAGGCAGGCACCCGGGGGCGTCCCCTGACAGCAGGGCGTCGTCCTGTTTCTCCAGGAAGTCCTGCTTGTCGCCATGGCTGTCCTCCTCTGCTCCGCCCACACCTGAAGATAAGAGAGAAGGAGAATAAGGAGGGAAGGTTAGTCCTGGAGGGGCCAGATCGCTGGACTCTGGACCTGAGGACTATGGGAAGTAGCCGATGTCAGCAACAAGGTCAAATACACAGCAATATCTTCCCCACAGATCTGCGATTTGAAAAGATAAAAATTCATCCCACTCTGTCCCAAATGTTGCTATATGAATTAGACCCAGCATGGTTTGATTTCAGCCATATCACTCAAATAGGGCTGTAACTACAGAATCCATCAACATCCATCAAATCCGTGCTCATGATGTAAACCTCAGACACTCTGAGAAGTGAGTTTAGTTACATTACATTCACTTAACAGACTCTCTTATTCAAACATAGCTTGTAATTTTTTACATGTTGCATTTAGACAGTTGGATTTTTACTGAGGCCACCTGGGTTAAGCGCCTTGTCAAAGGGTACAACAGCAATGGTCCACCTGGAAATGGACCTGGTTACAAGCCCTGCTCCTTAAGCACTACACTACACTCCTGCCCCATGTTGCTGCTACGTCATTCGGGTAAGTCCACACGACGTGACGGTCGCGGCTGTTGTGAACAAACCAGTGAGAAACCAGTGAGCCACCAGTGAGCACAGGTTCAGGACTGTACTGTGTTATACCCTCCTGCTAACACCCCTGCTGCTACCCCTTCCAGTACAGTTCCTGTAAATGAGATACTGTAACTAAGCAGATATTTACACAAATAAACAACCTTGTCTCCATTCCATCTCAATCCCCTCGCCGGATTTCTAGAACTCTCACATCAGACGATGCCGGATGCGAAGCCTCGGACTGCGACGCGCTCTGAGATGCTAATGAAGCTGCCAATCACGAGGAGCCTTCAGAAACGGGGAGAGGACACAACGCCACGCCACCCGGAGATGACAGCGGAGGGTTGGGGGGGGGGGGTTGGGGGGGTTCTTCAAAACGCCTGTCGCCAGGAGACGTCTACAGCGGCACGCTTCCAGTGAGACTGCGTGTCTCTCACACCGCCAGCCTGCCAGCGAATTCTGTCAGTTTACAAACGCATTTCAGAAACCATTAGCTACCTCAATGAAGATAACCTTTGTTTTTTTTTCTTTTTTTCAATCGAAAGACAGTTCAGTGTTTACAGTGTCTTCCCAGGGGACTTGGAAACAAGAAAAACAACTGAGGCACTCAACGAAGATCTATTGTAGCGCTGTTACCAACAGTGTGTATGCGTGCCAGCAGATGGATTGATAAACACATTCAATCCTAAAATGCAGAGATTAGGTACACACATACATATACACATACACATATACACACAAACACGAGCATGCATGCGCACGCACACACACACATAAAAACACACCATCCCTATTACCACAATTTACTAAATTAACTAAATTAACTAAATTAACTAAACCCAGCCAAACCATTCCTATCCATCCCATTTCCTTTTTGTCAGCTGTTCACGACATTCCTCCGTTCCATCTCTTCCTTTCTTCACCTTGTTTACAATGTCCAAATGGGGTGGTCAACAACCTCAGCCCATGGCCTGGTGCGATTCCTTCATCGAACTACAAGCCAAATGTAAGTACCGCCAAACACCACATCAATAACAGCCTTTGCAACACTGACTCTGTGTAAATTCATATCTACTGAATATATATGAACAAAGTCTAAACATTAGATGCAAAAGCCTGGCAGTATAAGGCTTTGCTGTGGTAAAACCAGAGGTTTGTGCAACTTCAGACTTGGCAGCTGAAAATGGTGATCATACTATATGTTTATGCACCTGATGACAACACTTTAGCAACATTTCCCACAATGGCACCCTATTACAAGTATGACACTAATGATTAAGTGTCTAACTGTATCAAATGCACTTTCTGTAAGTCTGTCTAATATGTTAATATAATGTCAATGAATTGAATGTCAGCTGTAGACAGCTCTGTTTGGTATATCACATATTATTTTGTGAGTCATTCTAGTTATATGAGCATATATACATGAAAGCACATATGAATGACAACGTACAATTCAATGCAAAAATCTTTTTTTGTGTAGTTTTCGAACATATTCACTCCTCTAAATTGCCACATCCTTGTTTATTTCTGTGTTCTGGCTTTCTTGACACAAAGATTTTTATTCTCTTTCACTGAAGACATTTTGAGTTTAATTTGGTTTCCATAGCAGCCAGAAACCCTTGGCTTGAAAACCCCCTTATTTTCATAGCACACACAGACAGGCGGAGGAGTGCTGCTTGGATGTGTGTGTGTGTGTGTGTATGTATGTGTGTGTGTGTTTCAGTGGCAGAGGGGTGGGGGTGGGGGGGGAGATGGGGCGCGGGGCAGCTGGGCGGTACTTTTAGAGGGAGGTTGTGGTATGAGTATGACCGGATCAGTAATGCATGATCAAGCACAGGATTTCAGCTGACAGGGTTTGACCTTTGACCCTTTATTCTCCTGGCAGAGGGAACGGCACTCCTCTCTCTGAAGCTGAAACCCTGTCTATGAGGGCATGACTTTCCAGATGCCTCTGCACTATGTGCCACCCCCCCTTGCTTATAGAGGCATCAGGTTTTCAACCTGTTCATGGCATCCACACCCTGCCGTGCTCTACCAACACACACGTCAGCACACTGTGACTCCCAGCATCCTTTTGACTGACCTGGTGGATGGCACAGGTGCGACCATGCCCCATACCATGTACTCCAATAAGCTCTTTCGTGAGATTCAGATTTGTCAAGTTCATGAATCCAAATCTACACGGCGCAATGTGTGGGATGTGGGAAGGCTCCTCTTCTCACATCAATATCACCTTTTTACGGTTACAGGAGTTTAAAAATACATTCACAGAGAACGCACAAATCCCAGCTGCCTCTGGCTTTTTCTGAGCAGAGGCATAGTGCTCGTGTCTGAGATCATTCACAGAGCAGAGTTGGCAATATGATTTATTCATGGAGTAATATGGGAATGGGCCTAATCAGAAGGAGGGCACGAATCGATACACTGCCCTCTGAACAGACTGCAGGACCAGAGGACCTTTTTCCTGCTGGCCGAGGAGGAAGAAAACGAGGAAGGGAAACGGTGAAAAGGGTGTCAGGGTAGAACATCTAATGTATCCACTCACACTGCCTGGTATTACATCTCATAAACTGCAGGAATGACAATGTATCAGATTCATTGGGGAAAATGAAGAGAGTGTATAAAAGAGTCAGGCTGACACAAGGGGGTGCAGCTTCCAATGGCCTCTTTCTTTGACGCAGGTGGATCCTCTCCTGTGTTTTGATATACCTCACATGGTCTGATGCGTCAGAGAGAAAACTGTTCCATTTTAACACCTTGTTGCTAACTATCCAGCTGCTGGATTAGCTCTCTGGAGGTGATGAGGATGAGCCATATGATCTGCTGTGTGCTCTATACATTGCTCTTTGCTCTTATTATGAAGAATGAAAGTGATCAAAAAAGGGTTTCACATGCATGTATGAGATTAGACATGCTCCTCTACGCGTTTGCATATTCTTGAACATGTTTGCGTGTGAATGTGTGATTCCATGCATGCACGTCTGAAAGTGGCTTTCAGTCTGTGTGTGCGTGCGTGCGTGGTTGCCTGTCTGTCTGTCTGTCTGTCTCTCTCTCTCACTCCCCCCCCTCCTCCTCCTCTGTGGGGGTGGGGACCCAGCAAATGTGGAGAAAACAAGTGAAGGCCTACTGCATGCTGGGATAATTCCTGCACATGCCGGTCACACTTCAGCTTTGTGCCAAGGCACCAGGAGCCTGCTGTCAGCTCCAAAGACCAAGGCAGTGCAAAGGACACTCATTCAGGAATAATCATTTCATGCTCGACTTATTCCAACAATAGAGACAAACGGCGGGGACAAGTGACGAGAGGGGACGGCGCGTGGCTCTGAAGAGAGAGAAAGAGAGAGAGAGAGAGAGAGAGAGAGAGAGAGAATGAGGGCCAGACCTGCTGCCTCAGCACAGAGGTCAAAGACATCCCGTCCCAGGAAAAGGAAAACGGGGGGCGCAGCACCAAAACAGCTCAAGAATTCAGAGGCAATTTAAAAGCAGCGTGGGAGAGGAGAATAAAGAACAACACAGGCTGCTGGGGGGGGCAGTGGGCAGTGAGTAAATGAGGTTGTTACTCTCCCCCTCTCTCTTGCTCTCTATCACTCCCTCACTCCCATCCCTCTGTTTTTTCAGGGATGAGCCAGGCCTCTGAGAAAAATGAGAAGAGGGCAGGCAGAAATATATCAAGCAGAGCACGAAGGATCGGAGGAGGAAAGGTGAGGACAGAGGGGAAGAGAGGAGAGTAAAGGGGAGCAAAGTAGGGAAGAGAGAAGAAAGGAGGGGAGGAGAAGAGAAGTATTGAGAGTTGCTGTCTGCTTAAGACACTGTTCAAGAGCAGAATTTCCGACCAATTTATAGGAGGAGTACTGGATATATATAGTTGAGCTGTTGTATGATCATTCCTCAGGCACCCGTAAGCAACCACCTCATCATATTTGCAGGATCCTCCCTTGCCCAAGGATAGTTTTTTGGGTCTTCCAAATTGCCAGCTTTGCCACACCACACAAAAAAACATTAAACAAAGTGAGAGTACCTTTCCACTGAATATTACAGACAGGTCCTAAAATGAACAATTCAAATAAGAAGACTTCAGCCAAAGACTCAAACTATCTTTTTTATATGCGGAAAAGCCCTGTCAGTCAGGGACATTGACAAAATGGTGTTCTAGTGACCTGCGAATACAGAGCAGCTCTCCCTCACTGTTGGATCTAGGTCTGCCAGATATCTGTTTTGTATCTGTATTTATAGCTATAGTCCCATGTACTTTTCTCCACTGGAGGTCAGTTGTCCGTTTTTCAGTCGGAAGGTTGTACAAAGACCTCCAGCAACCTCCTAGTGGAGGAGTCCAGCCCAAAAACCCCAGTCCACTTTGAGGCACAAAGCCTTACCAGTGACTGAAGGTGGGTCACCTTGACACAGACAATGTACTGTGCTTTCTTCCCCAGCTCTGGGGTTCTGAAGGACAGTGTCAGCCCCTCCCCCTGCTGCCGCTCCCCTATGGCAGTAGCGGCAGTAAGGGAGGGGAAGCAGTACTCACGCTCATCATCCCAGTGGCCAGATAGAGTCCTGATCACCAGAAAAGCTCTGCAGGAAGCTGGGAGGTACCCACACACCTACTTCACAAGCCACTCTGCTGAGATGCCTGGAAGCCTGTTGCCTGAATGATATAACTGCCTCTCCTCCAGTGGCTCCATAAGATGGTGCAACTTGACACAATTTGCGGTTAGCAGGCATGTGCGCAGACTGGCTGATGTCAAGACTCTGGTGCTGATTAAGGTTAAGGTTTATGGAGGATCCTCCAGGATCCATGTCCCCAGTGGCACACCAGCCCCCCCCCCCCCCCCCCCGGAAACTGACAAGACCCACCGTGCTGCCAGGAGTGAACGGTAGAATGGATTGCAGCCTAACAGCTCTATCTCCTCTAGCCTCAACAGAAATAAATGTTTGACCAGCCCTGGCCAGCCTTCCTCAACAGCACCAGTACAGTATTGCACCAGCTCAGGTTGTTGAGAAAGAATAGTGTCTGTGCTACTTGTATGTGAAAAGCATCTCAGAGAAAGAGAGAGAGAAAGAAAGCAGGGGGGAGGGGGAAGTGAAGTAGGGACAGAGTGCATGGGGAATATGGAGAGCAGGGTGGGGAAGGCAAACACAGAGCTTTGTACCAAAGGCAGTCTGAGGGGTGGTTATGGGACCACTCTTGATCCAGGGTGGAGTTTGCACTGTATGCTTTTAGACTGAAACACAATGGAGCAGCCCCTAATCACTCATCACGCTCTGCACAGATGTTCATGTTCCTGCAAACAGGATTTGGGATCAGACACTCGACATGTCAGTAACAGACACGGAACAGAAGTTCCCAATGAAGTTTCGGGAGAAGTTTTCAGATAATCCCTGATAAAGGTGGGGGGAGGGGGGGGGATTTATCAGTATGAAAATCCCATCTTCCACTTCCTCTAAGTGTCAGCTGTTCATGGTATACCTCTTCCACCCCATCTCCCTGCTTTCTTTTCCCTGTTTATGATTTCCACATTGGGGGAGGTGGGGGGGGGGGGGGGGGGGGGGGGGGGGTTCAACATCCTTAGCCTCATGGCCAGTTGCAGTCCTACATTCAGACTCCAATCACATGACTGATGTCCCCACACCCACATCACACAGCCAACCTCTATGCTCTCTGACAGATACATTCGTATTTTCTGGAAATTCACATCTACTGAGCTCTGTTTCCATGTTACTGAAGAGCTTCATTAGGATGCTCCATGTTCTGCTTGCCAAGGTGAACAACTGAAACAGTGCTGACGATCAACACAGTGAAATCTAACAGAAACATGGTATGTATAGGTTCCATCCCTCTGATATGAATACAGCTCTAAAATCACTGGATTGGTTGCATCCACCGAGAGCAGCCATCAAACAGATGCCGGCCGTGGCCAGATGTACCAAAACAAAGTTGGTTCCCAGAGTAAATATATATTCAACTCTAAATTGCACACCCACATTTGTGGCAGAAAAGCCTGTAACTGGATGAGGCAAAGTAGTTGTAGTAATTAAAGTAGTAATTAACCAGACTGATCCAGGAAACCGCTTGACAAAGGAGTGATAAGCAGTTTCCTGGATTAGTCTGGTTAATTCTATATCCATATGTTCAGGGTCTAATTCATACGATTCCTCACCTCTCATACAATGACCCCCAGATTCAAACAAAAGCACCAAGAAAATTTAAGGAAAAAAGCTATTAAATCAAATAAATACCCTCCCCAAATTAACCCATCACTGTATTACAATAAAGTAACCCCTGGATTAAAAGTTGCATCCCCCTCTATAGGGATTCAGCCAGTTTGTTGTTATACATCAGACTCATCTTGGAAGATTTTATGATATGGTTGAATAGTGCTGTCCTTAAAGATCACTTCGTGGTTTTGATGTAATTCAGGATTCACTTTTATGTAATAAAATGCTAGACTACCTTCCATGCCATATCGGAAACATAAAAACTGGAAGACATCAGTATTCTTATAAAGAGAAATGTGACTAATGAATTTGTGTATATACCTCACAATGTAGCATTTTAAGTCAGTTTCTGATATTTGATTCCTAATATTTGAAACAACATTTAAAAATCAACTGTGTATTTGTTCCACTGCCGTGCCTTCTGTCTGTCACCATATAAGGGCCATTAGAAAAACCTCCGTCTGAGTGGAACAGCACTCAGTGTAGGAGGGTCACCCAGAAAGGATCTAAAAATAAACAAAACTAACAGAAACTAAAAATAAATCTATTTCCACAGTGTGACACAGCTGGCTCTTGCTTTACACACAAAAAACATGTTTTAAAAAAGATCATATGGAATACAGGAAAAAGAGAAAATGAGCAACACATTTGTTTCACTTACACTGAAACTCATCCATCAGCCCCTTCTCCTTCTCACACACCTGCAGCCACACCTCCCACACACCACAATGACAGACATCTTCATTGCTCAGATGCTAATGATAATTAACGCTACTCTAACACTTAACATGTTGAATGTGATGAAATGGGTCCAATAATAAACACTCAATAAATAATTTAAAACACAAGCATTTACACTCATACAGTTAAAAAAAAAAACCCACGTCTGACATTCACAGCAGTTTCTGTCATATGTGAAACGTAACTAGGCTGTGTATTCACACACCGCAGAATGATCACACTTTCCATGCCGTAAATTTATACTTCGCCATTTTGTTCTGTACTTTTCTTAAATGCCGGTACGGAGAGCTGTGCAACAATGCTGCAGCTATTTTAAATGGAATCAGACAGAGGAGTGTGGCGCAAACAAAGAGCCTTAACTGAGTTTCTGACAGCAGAGGATGAGTCAGTGGGCAACATTTACAAATGGCACAATGCTCTGCAGCAAAGAAACCCCACTGAGGGAAACCGCTCGCCAAGGAAACAATGCAGTGGGGTATTACTTTGTGTGCAACCCTGAATCCTCATATGTAGAGTAGGCTACTGAACCAGTTTCAGTACCGGAAATTTAAAATGGGATTACGGTATAGCAGTGGTGAAGAACTCTGACAGTAAGGGAATAGAGGTCATTTGGCTCAAAGGTAATAGCCCTCCATGCAAGTGCACACTTCACTCCTTCACTTTATTCACTGTCTTCTGTACAACAGCATACATGCTGATTCGCCTGTAAGTGACCCTAAAAATGCAAGGAGGGAACGGACCAGCAAGGAGGACCTCTCTTGCTGGAATCCAAGGGGCCATGTCCTCTGGCGTTCAGATTAATTGCATGCAATCAAATCAACTGAAAACGAAACTCTGACTCTTATTTAAAGTTACCAAACTGTCACTCTCAGTTCCTCCGAGAGGGGAGAACACGCTATCCTCCTTCCTGACCCCGCTCCATTTACCAAACAGAGAGGGAGTGAGAGGGAGACAGGGAGGTCAAAAGAGAGAGGGAGAAAGAAAGAGAGAAGAAGGAAGCAAGATGATTGAAAGAGACAGAAAGAGTGATAATGGCATAGGGAAGGGGAGTGTGTGTGGCGGGGGTGGGGGGGCTGGGGCTGAAGAAGAGCAGAGACAGAAAAGAGAAATGCATGTATCCAAGGACTGGAAAAAGAGAAAGGGGGAGTGAAGAATGAAAGGGAGGGGGGAGAGCCTCAGCTGTGTCCTCTGATGGGTGGAGAGAGGAATGTGGAAATGGCCAAATCGGAATGAAACTCCCCATGGAATTCTGGGAGTGGCGGTCCTGCTGAAGTTCTGGCAGCAATCTTTGACCCAACCCCCCCTCGCCCCCCCCACAACTACCACCAACTGCTATACCACCATCCCCCCCCCCAAAAAAAAAAAAAAAAAAAAAAAGACAAGACACCAAAAAGAGAGTTCTGTGGAACAAACCTCGAGGTGGACGTCTGGGAATGCTGGGAATGTGAGTATTTAACCAATACAAGCGGGAGGCTCAAAGCAAACAGCCTCGGAAATGAAAAACCCAATCACCCATGAAGAGCCCATGCACCCCCTTCTTCCTGCCACGCCCCCACAGCCCCCCCCCCCACTCTTCTGCTTCAAGCATTTGATTTACTCTGATGCATGTAATGGCTGAGCAGGCTGTTAGAATATGTACTACTTTTGGGTTATTGTGGGTGAAAAGAACATTCAACAGAACATACAGTGAGCATGGTGCGTTCTGGGTGGTTTTTTTTTTTCTTTTTGAGGCGGGGGTGGAGAGGGGGTCACTTTGCTCCTCACGTCCTGTCTCTAAACACCCATCCGTCCAACCGCCCACGGATGCATCAACGCCGGCCAGATGGTTCAGGGCGGTGTGCCAGCCGAGAACAGCAGGCTGGTGAAATCTACGGATAAAGCCCATGGACATCACTCCTCAAAGCCCACAGCCTTCTTTAAATGTCTTCAGTTTTGGAAAGTATGGGGAAAGGGTACCACTTCCCCAGAGAATGGAGAAAAACTCCTCCTAAATTATCAACATACAGGGGTCTTAAAAAAATGAATCAGAAATGGGTATAGCTCCAATAACCAGACAACTCAGCTTACTCCAAAAACCAGATAACTCAGAAAACAGCTCCAATTTGGGAAAAAACGGAAAGTCATTTCCTGACCCCGGGAAAAGGTTGTTAAGAGAGGCTCAAACAAAACATTGGAACCGAATGCAAGCAGCAAAACAGAAACAAATGAAAGCTTGTAAAGGAATGTATCCCTCAGTTTACTGAATAATTCTTCAGATTTAGGGTGGCTGGAGGCATGGCCTTCAGTCTATCTATCTAATGAGGGCCTGGGCTTCCTATCCACTCAGAGTGCCAGGAATCCACAAGATAAGAAAAATAGGAAGCTACACAGTGAGGGGTTGTTGGGGCAGAGAAACACAGATAAGAGAGGAGAGGTGGAGACAGAGATGCCCCTTCTAATAGTTGTTTTGCTAAATTTCAATCACCCCCCCCCCCCCCCCCCCCCAATTTAAATAAATGTCTGACAAATAATTGTTACTATAAGAGTGACACACAGCATACAATAATTAATCAGATTTCCTTTTGAATTTGAATATAAACAAAAAAAAAACACTCTTGTTTTTGGGACAACCCCTTGTCCCACCAAACATCACCCCACCCTAACCACCACTCCTTGACATTAAGGCATTAAGGCACTGTTCTCTCCACCAATCACAGGGCAACATTCTCTGTCTCTAACGAGTCTGTGCTCTCTCTCTCCCTGTCGCAGGGCAATGTTCTCTGTCTCTTTAACAAGCAAGCGCTCTCTCTTTCTTCAGGTTACTTGGAAAGGGTGGGCGACCATGTCAGCAGAAGGGAAATCAGTCATCCTGTGGCTGGGCTGGACCCCTCCCGCAGTGCTGCTCTCTGGCGACGCCTACACCCGACACACCCAAGGACGTGGGGGTTTCCACTTCCTGCTGAGATCACCCGCTCACCCCAACCCCCCCCCCCCCACCCCCCACCAGCTCTCCCCCTAAATGCACTGTACCCAGCCCCCACATCCCCCTGCACGCTTTAACCACACAGCAAAGAGGTCAGAAAAGCAGGGGGGAGAGAGAGAAACAGACACACACACACACACACACACACACACACACACACACACACAGCATACAGTGGAGTTCCCCTCTGGTCAAAGAAGGAAATGAGAAAAGGGACAGTGGTGTGTGTCACCGAAGGCAGGACCCAGTGCGATCCCGGAGCGCTCTACACCCCAAACCCACTGAGCATGGCAACGGTACAGCCATCACACAGTGGTGCAAATTAAATCTAATTCAATCACATTATGAAACTGCTCGTAACCCCCCTCCCCCAGACTCCTCATTCACAGTCCACAATACAGAGGAGACGCTGCTGCTTCTGATCAATTTCACACCGATTACTACAGCAACGGGAAGACTGGGTGAAGTGGCTAATGAGCCTTATTCCATTAAACATTGTCTGAACCTCAGAGCTACTTTGTTCACCACAATGCCGGTAAGACAGAGCGGGACTTCTCTGAACAGCTGTCATTCACCAGCTGGCCAAAAATGCAACAAAACCTAAAGGGTAGTTAAAAGACAACATTACTGCACATTTTACTTTACATTTTACATACACTGACCATTGTGAGAACATTTGATGTGATAACATTGTGTGTTATATAAGCTTGGAGATACCACTGCGTATCGACTCAAAACTGTTCATAGAGCAAACATCACCTATTCCTATAACCTGCCAACCCTACCACCCAGTTACAAAGTCAGCGTGTGTGACTTTCAGCTGAAGGTGGTGGGGGTGGTGGCGGGGGTGGTGTTCCAGAGAATAACTCCGGGTGCAAAGAGGTTATAAAGCTTAAAAAAAAAAAAAAGAGGTCAAAAGTTCACTCCCATCCTTTTCAGTAAATCTCTTTCAGTTTGTGTGGAGCCAGAGTGTGTCACTGAGGAAATACATGAGTAAATTATTAAACTGAGAGAAAAAGCCAGAGAGAGAAGCTGAAGGGAGTGATGAGGATTAAATAAGATGCAATATTAGGTCTACTTAAGTTTAATAAAGTACAGGCACCACTGGGACATCCCACACCAGAGCATGGACAGCAGTGGGGTTGGCAAAGGGTCAATCAGTGTTAAACAGCGTCTTCTGAGGTCACAGTCAGATGGCTGCTGTTCTTACAGTGTAGGGGGGCTGTGACGGAAAGGATGTCCAGGAGGGTGGCAATATATAGCATAATGCTAAGGAGGAGGACTCGTAACCGAAAGGTTGCCGGTTTGATTCCCTGCAGGGGCACTGCCATTGTACCCTTGGGAGAGGTATTTAATCCAGAATTGCCCCAGTAAATATGCAGCTGTATAAAGGGGTAACGTAAAAAATTGTAACCTACTGTAAGTCACTCTGGATAAGAGCATCTGCTAAATGCCAATACAGTCATGTGCTGCTTCACGTCCATTCGGACAACGTTTGCTCTCATATACGTCCGTAGTCCCATAAGGTTGTAATAAAGTTTAAAAATCCTGATCGCAGAACGGGATGTAGCGGATGTAAACGGACGTAGCAAAGGCAATGCTTCCCGCACGCAACACGTGTATCTCATGTCTCATGGAAATAAAGCGAATGCGCTGCCAGGCGTATAATGGTACAGTACATAGTATACCGTACACTGTATATAGTGTGGTGTTCGCACAACGTCCAAATCACATAACGTCCTATTTCACAGAATGCATTGTGGACTTTAAGCGACGCATGGCTGCAATATATAAACACAAGCACATCATGAGCACAGTATTCCAATATTTAAGGGAATATTCATAAAAATCTAACACGAATATTCAACACCAACACTGCTTACTTTTCCTCTTATGGAGTCAGACCTATTGCCCCTCTGTTGCTCACCCTGGAACGACTGCAAGAGCTGAACTGCCAGCAATTGTATGCAGTTGCCTATATCATGTTTATTTGTAAATACACAGGTGAGATTGTAGCCAATCTCATGAATTTATGATGGTGAAGAAATCCTGGTCCTTATGCTGTTGTTATTCCTCTTTTCAATGAAACAACCAGAACAGTAAGGCTCTGGCGAATGATGTTGATTATATGCAGATCATTATATGCGGAATTAACACACCTTTCATTAGGGGTGTTAATATTCCTCCTGCTGAAAAACAGTCCTGACTAATTCAAGTGCACCATTAGAGTGGACACTTTCAGACTGTGTTCAGCCACTGCATGATGACACATCTGTGGGCTGTTATACATGACAAACACAGGAACACCCACATGCCTCCTGCACCGATGGGCACATTTTCAGTCTGGGTTATAAAAAAAATTGTATAATTTGCATTCCATGTTGTCTTCCACTAAACCCCAACGCTGTCATGTAATGTCCTCCACGCAGTGGCATCAGCCAGCTTAATTTGTTTTTGACATGTCATACACTTCCTGACTGTATCCTGTAAGGGTAGAAATCTTTCTATACTTGTGGACTAACCAACAGACTTGCTCCAAAACCACCTGAACTAGGTGTTTCTTCTATGGACACAGTGCAACAATCGCAGCTATCATGAATGAATCATGGCTGACAAATTTTCAGGAGCTGTATGAGCAAGTCTCTTGTGTCAGTAACTGTTTCAAGCACTCCTGAAGTGAGTCACTGTCTGCATCCATAACCACCAAGGGAAGCGTTGAAGTGTCAGCAAACACAGGAGTAAGCACTATCACCTCCCCATATGCAGCTATCAGAGGGCCAGGGGGACTGGGGTAATCATGTCCTACCTGGAATGTCCTGGCCGCTGTAGTTTGTGGAGAGGGCAGAGGGCAACGGTGAACCCGCCTCACTGTCGCCCTCTACCTGCGGCGTGATGTGGCGCACCGTGTCCTTGTTCTTGCGGTTCTTCCTTCGGCTGGACCCTGAGGATGCCTGCCAGCTCCTCCCGCCACCACGCCCTGCCAGAGAGTTCAGAGCGGATGAGGCGGGGGCGTCTTTGAAGTTTAAGGGGGAGCCCTGCTCCTCTTTCACCTGGGCAGAGCTGAAGTCTCCGGGCCAGAGGGGCTGTGAACACATGTCCTCCTGGCTCTCCAGGCTCTTCGGCTCCTGGTCCTCCTTCCCATAAATGCTGCCGCCCTCGTGGCCGCTGGCGATGGCGGAGTCGCCCGAGGAGTTGGCGGGGCTGCTGCGCCGCCCCAACCAGGGCGACGAGCTGCGGCCCGACATGAGGGACGTCAGGGCCTCCGACGCCCCCCCACCCGCCACGCCCCCGCCCGCGCCCCCCATCCCCACCGTGGCGCTCACGTCGAACTCGCCCAGCTCGTCCGCCAGCTCGGAGCGGATGCTGATGTCGAGGGCGGCCTTGATGAACCCGTGGCAGGCCTGCACGATGTCGGTCATCTGCAGGTAGCTGGCGGCGGACATCACCTCGATCACGTTCTTGCTGGTGAGGGCCAGGTGGGCGGAGTACATGAAGTCCAGGATGACCTTGAAGCCCTGCGCCGTGACGATGTCCAGGTGCGTGACGGTGGCCTGGGTGTCGCCACTCTTCCTGGCCTGGCAGTAGAGGGTCTTGAAGTAGCGGCTGCTGCCCAGCAGCACGTTCTTGTGCGCCTTGAAGATCTTTCCCTCCACGATGACGCAGACATCGCACAAGATGCCGTGCTGCCGCTGCTCGTTCAGTTCCTGCAGGAGCTGCCGGTAGTGGGACGCGATCTCCATTTCCTCCTTCCTGTTGTTCATCTGATGGTCCGGCGGGCTCTCCTGCTCATTGAATCCTGTGAACACAAAGCGGCCGGGATTAGGCTGTGTAGGGTCTCCCTTCGCTCTTTAAACAACAATCACTGTCACAAAGGGAATAGGGTAACTTGATTGGTTCCATTAAATCTTTCCTCACACAGTTCTAGCAGTTTATCTTCCTTGCCTTTTGCAAGGGCTTGGGGGATCATTTTCAGTATTCCATTTTACTTGGATTTTTTTCATTCTTTAACAATGCATTGTCAAGCCATCAGTGATAATCTTTTTGTAATGGGCGCTATGCCAAGTAATAGACAGACTGATTTATAGTTACAGAACTCGCCAGTCAGTGATTCATTTACACCAGATTCCCAGGTGAGGTGACTTCCTGTCCAAACAGATCTCAAATGAAACAAACAAGAGATGAACAAACAGCCAGCAGCCCTGGAGCTTCCCTTCCCTGAAATAAATAAGGTGATGACAGGTTGAATAAGGCATGGGGTTTGCATTTGGTGCCTAGAGAAACCAAGGCCAATGAGAAACCAAGGTTAAGTAGGCACTGCCTACAAGGGCACTTCATTTTGTCAGGGTAATCACAGCACGCTTTCTCCCTCTCGAAATGTCATCAAACCTGGGGTGCACAGTGTGGTGAAAGACCAGAAAGACCAGAGACCCTTATTCTGTCACTGTTGGAGTACAAAAACTGGTTCAAATTAAAAAGCGAATAAATAAAGCCTGGAAACCATTTTTCTCCAGCAGAGGATGAGGGATTGGCCGCCTGTTGGCGATGTGCCCCGATGTTAACTTTCTGTCTTTCTAGAGGCCATGGTACCACTTGAATGGTCAGTGAACCAAAGAAAACAGTAATAAAGTAGAACTGTTGCATGTTCAGTGTTTTACAGAAAAAGAAACCTAGATAATTCTTGATAAATGTTTGCACAATTATATGACATAATATTGCTTAATGTAAATACAAATATAGCTCCAACTAGTAGTAGCATATTCTACTACAGCTTTATTTCATCATCATTTTATTTTACAGTCACTTTGTTCCCATGCACTTCCAGATACACATTTCAAATATGTACAGGCAAACTTTGACAAATGTATGAAAAAGACGCTAGTGAATCACAAAGTCCAAAGTCCTTTTAGAGCAATCTAAAGGGCAGCGGTGAGAAAATTAGCCCACATCCCGTCGTCACTGAACTAAATCATTAGGACGCCGAGTGTTACCAAACGGAGGCACGATTTGTTTTTGGAGCGCGCAATCTGTCAGGTCCGGTTGCGGGTGACGGCGGGCGACGGCACTCGCGCGCCGAAGTGACAGCGCCATTCGCTCCAGGGCCGGCACACTTCAGATCGCGTTTATGAAAGTCATTTTGAACTTGATGGCCTGTAAGATCAAATAAATCCACCGCGTCTCCCACGACGACTCGGACAAAAAAAACGCACCTTTCTCGAATGACAACGGCGGAGATAACAACTGGCGCGACAAGTAATGAATTTAAAATGGTTCTGGTTAACCTCAGCTGTCACCATTGAAGGTTTTTATTTATTTATTTACTTTTTTAAGGTGCACTGGCAGTTTTCACTTGCACCAGCACCTTCTCTCTCCCCGAAATTAAGTATTTACTTCATTGAAGAAATAATAAAATCAATTTGTTTTTCTTACACTGGAAACAAACCATCTACCAACTCTGTCCTCGGGCCCATGCTCTGCACAGCGCAGGATTTGGTTCAAACTAAACAGTTACTCACTGATTGGTCTAGAGACACAGGTGTAAAAAGACGTATTTCAAAATGATCCAACTTCAGTACTTACATGCAAAGCCAGTACTTTGAATGACCACGTTATACATGATTTTAAATTTGTTCCTTGCATACAGTGAACTGCTGCTACCAAATGCCCTCACAGTACATGCAGTCTGCCAATAAAAATAGGGAACAAACTGAAACAATGGACAAAAAGAGGGAAAAGGCACTTGTGTAGCACGCCCCGGAATATAAAGGAGAAACACTGATCAGATTTTCTGCATCAGCAGAGCTGAGTCTGATGTTTTTAAAGTGTTCAGAAAGAAAGGACCCCTTAATGGACTGAGATCTGGCATGACCTCGCTGAACCCTGCAGATCATTTATCTGATTGGCCAATTTCATTTCTTATCCCCATGACCCGGATCTCCCCAGGGCCCCTTGAAGCCCAGATCTTTACAACCGAGATGCTGTGTCTGTGCAAACATCCATGTTCCTACTTTTTGGTAAAGGGTCCATAATATTGACATATTTTGCAAAAAGATACCTAAAATGCCATACACACTGCCATGTATTACACTTTGCAGTATTTGCTTTACGCTCAATGTGTTATTTGGACTATTTATTGATGTTTTAAATAATATGAGAAATCCAGCTTCATTTACAGGATTTGTTAGAAATGTATGCCACTGTATTGGCACACTTTTGTCCATGTGCTGAATATATTTGGCTATACTCAGGTTGCAGCACAACTGTCCAATTTCTACATGCGTATTATATAATTATATATGCATCTATAATACTTCTGTAGATGGGTATGGTAATAGAGACCCAAACAAGTCCTATCACTGTTTCCCTGATTGAGTGCTCAACACTGTTCTGCCATAACAACATACAGTACATTAAGTTTCCTTGGTTACCCCTTCCTTTTATGCATTTACCAATAGATGTCATTATGTTCTCATTGTAGGTGATTGCATTAGCAAGGTTTTATAAATAGTAATATACACCCACCAATCCAACCCACAACCCCCCCCCCCCCCACACACACACACACACACACCAGCTTAACTCAATCTGCCTACAAAGGCAGTCCTGGGGTGGCAGAAAATGTAGGAAAGGAATAAAAAAAAAAAAAATGAGCACAATTTCCTGTAATAGGGGCAGATAATTCAGAAACAGTCACCATGAAAGTCACTCTCAATATAAGATAAGATGGTATGCTGTAATGAAACTGTGTGGTTCCAGCTCTACAGTGGGAAAGGGTATAAGGCTTCCAGCACACTTCTGACATAGGCCAATCCTGGGTCAAATCCACCCTTAAAGTTACTTGAACAACACAACTCTGTTATGTACACACAACAAAACATTAAACACAGTGTGAACACACAGTATTCACAAATAAAGAGCTGTAAGCAATTTCTGATGTCGGAGCTACATGACACAAGAGTGAGGGAACTGGACTATAAACCAGAATACTGTGGTTTTAATCCACCAGCTGGCCTCTGTACTGGAATGGTTTGCACACTAGTCTACAGGCCTGAGGGTTTTGGGTTTAAATCCAAGATGATACACTTGTAGGCTGAGGCAGGGAATTCCTCCTCAGTTACTGCAGTAGACTCTACACTGTACTCAGTTGTGCAGCTGGGCTAAAGAGCATGCAGAGATGCATGTGTTTTTGGTGATCTTTGTGAAAGTAGGCTGGGGGCTCACCTCCTCTGCACCCCAACTCCACACTGTCTCTGTGACATTAACAGTTCCTCGGTTCCCCAGGCCTCGACAGGACTCCAGTTTTAAGCTTTCAAAAGGATGTCCCCTGGCTTAGCCTCAATCCTCTCGCCATTAAAATCTGTGAAACACTTCATTCCCACTGTAGGAGCATGAAAAGTGATGGAGGAGGAAGAGCAAGGAGGTATATTAATAAGATTATGAGACAGCATGACAGCTGTCCTTTGTGGTGCAGGAAAGGTATCTGAACCATGCGACCACACAAATCAATCCCTGAGTTTGGAGTCCGTAAATCTGACAGGGTTGGCTGAACAAGGTTTTTGGGAAAAACTAATGCTACATTAGTGCAACTTCATGATACACATCAGTATGAAATGTAAAAACTACCTTTGGGACGCCCCCATCATGCAACTGTGGCTAATAATGAGAGGCTTACTTGAAGCCCTCAGCTGTCTTAAAATGTTGAGTGGGATCCACTTATTACGTTTAAAATGACAAATTGAAATCAGTGTTGCAGATACGTTTGTGGTGGCTTGTACGTCAGGGGTAAGCTTGTGTTGAAAGCACAAAGAGCCCACATGAGGACAGGGTCTCTGAAACCTTTCACTAAATCTCAGTTTTTACTCAGACTTTCATGAGAATCCCAGAAGGACGTCGACAGTAACATTGACTCTACTCAATTGAGAGTGAACTGTCAATGAGCTCAGTTCTCCAGGGGAGAGCTTTGGGCAAGTAGATGTAGATAACTCACCCACTGCATTGTGGGAATCGGGCAGACATTGCTCAACAGCCTGGCGCTGTCGTATTTGCAGTGCGAGTTCATTTCACTCTGCTCACAATGTACCATGTGGGCACAAATGGATACATACAAAAACATACATAAGCTCACAAATACAAATGAGCAGACACATTCAAATGTGTACACAGATACCCACACAAGTGCACACAGGCATACACACACACACACACACACACACACACATGCATGCGCGCAAATACACATGCACTCACACAGACTTACCATTTGAAAACTTACGGCACAGGACTGCCTCCTTGCCACTCTAAAATCAGACTTAGCACCTTCCTTGTGCTCTGGGCTCTGAAAGAGGTGTCGCAATAACACAGCAATCTCTAAGGCAAGAATGACCCACTAATGTCACCACTGCACATGCAAGAGAAGCCAGCACCTCCAGAGAGAAATCATTTGGGTCCAAAACAGCGACTCAATTAAATCCTAATTAAATTGGATCTGTACTTGGGTTTCTGTTTCTCTCTAATTCTCTAAGTCACCAAATATAGACATATATACATGTGTGTATGCGTGTGTGTAATTATATTAAATGTATTATATGTGTATATATATTATAAGTGTATATATTAAATGTGTTGCACAAGCCAATACGGCAACCATTAACAGACTCTCCAGTTTTGGAAATTAAAATTATACCAGCCATGACGTCATTTCAGAGCACCTTCACAACAGACCACCACAACCTTATCAGCTCTAACCCTAACCAGCCCACCAGGGCCCCATGCGTCAGTAAAGCATCCCCCACCCCCACCCCTCTCTGAACCTGGAAATACTGATGAGGTTTCTCTCCCCCTGGGTCATGGCTGTAACCAACAGGAGAAAGGGACTACAATGACCCTGCACACGCCCACAACCGCGCATCAGTCACGCTACCGTGGGAGTGCGCACCGATGGACAGTCTGTGGAGTAATTATTCACCATGATCACCGATTCCAACTCTCACGCGTGACTCAGCCTTCCAGTCACTGCCTGCTGATGGTGTCACAGGCGTCCTCTTTGCTCCAAACTCACAGCAGAGCGCGAAGCCAAGAACCTTTAAGGAACGGCCACATCGCAAACGACACAAGTGGAACTGAAATCTGCGAGTGGTGGTTTCCTATGTGACACCATGAAACCACGTGAGACTGACACAGCCACCTCCAGACCCCAGCAGCTCAGCTGTATCACTCAGTTGACCGACTGCTGGGGCTGTTTCCCTGCGCACAGCATGTGGGACAGTATTATTCGGAAATGAGCTCAGACCCTGTCAGAGTGTAACCTTGATCGACGAGGGAGGCCTCATTCTCCATACACAGGTACACAAGCAAACATGCTCAAGAAGTATCAGGTGTGTCCATAGATGCTGCCAAGTCTCACTCTGAAATATGATTGGACATGTGCCTCACAAAACAGAGCCCCACCACACTGGGTGTAATTCTCTGCTCTATTGCCATGGCCTTCTGTTTTTCACCTATAACTACAAACTCTTTCTCTTCCAAAACAAAACTTCCCAAACACTTTCTTGGCTTCAGTTTCAGATTTACATGTATTCATGCATAAGATTTACGTGTATTTGTCCAGAGTAACTTACTGAGAAAGGGTACATAGTGAATTCAATAACAGCTATGTGTCAATTCTTACATCAATCAATTACAATAAAAAGTTACAAAAAAAGGTCAGCTGTGAGAGCGAGCTTGATGGGGGATCGTTTTCAAAAACCGTCGACTTTCTTCAGAAAATACAAAGTAAATGTCATGCACCACATCAATCCATAAAGGTTGATTATTTTTTTAATGATTTTTAAATAATTGTTGTATTGATCATTTTTGCAGAGAATACCAAGAGCTTTTGAAGATAGAAGCAGAAGTCATTGATGTAGTGGCAACAAAAACGTCTGATGAACTGATGGTTTTCAGGAATGTGGATTTGTACACAATATATGCATATTTCTTCACACTTAAAAGTAAACAAAAAAAAATCTACACAAAAGAGACTAGGCCAGCAATGAAACAGAAAGAGTGCTTATATTCAAAGCTTATCACACACAAAAGAATCAGTGCCATCAGGACTGGACGAGAGGTTTAACTGTTCCAGAAGTATGGAGAGCAGACCGACAGACACACAGACAGATGAGAGAGATACAGAAAATGAAACAGACAGAGAGAGATGGAAATATGGATGGATACAAAATGAGATATACAGACAGAGCCAGATGGAAGAATTAATAAGGAGAGAGAGAGATGGACAGATAAACAGAAAGGTAACAGACAGACAGAAATGAACACAGACAGGCCGACCACAATGCTTTAAACACATCTTGAATAAAATGGTGTGGCTATTAAATAAAGCAGACAGACTCATGCCCAAACAGTAATCAGAGGTGACAGATTGTCAGGAAGTTCCAGTCCGAAAGAACAGAGCTCTGTGGCGTTTCTGCAGCAAAAACCTGTCGGGATAATGCTAGCACAGCTGACGTGTGTTTGAACTCATTTCTCCTGCCTGACATCTGAGGCTGTGGGGCTTCACTGTGATTGACAGCATCTGAAAGATGTGTCCACACATACCCCACTCAAGCAGCTCTCCACGCCCCAATTTGAGGAGGGGCTGGACTGACAAAGGCTTGAAGGGGGCCAAAAAGTGCCTGTCGCGCTGCAGCGACCCTGGTCATGCTAGTACAGAACACTCCTGACTGCTTCTTCAGAAGGTCATTCACTGTCTCCAGTGACTACGAGCTCTTAATTAGATCTGTTGAAAGTGAATGAGGTCCCTCAACCAGCTGGATTGCATTTCCAGAAGGCAGGCTAAAAATCTGTGTTATGATGCCGGGCAGTTGTATGCCATGGTACTGTGAAGGTTGTGTGTTCATATGCACAGGTATATTCTTCCCGTGCTTAGACTGTCCTCTTTGAAACCCAGAAGACCTTGAGACCTACAGACTTTAAAAACTGTTTGCTATGACTTGCTCAAACTGCAGCCCTAAATTCATTAGCTACAATCATTCACACCAGTGTGATTCCCAAAATATTGCATTCTACTTGTACATCAAACCATGTCACACCATAGAAATCCTGAAACACTCTGGCCCAGCGAGACACCTTACTTTAGAAATTCTGAAGGATAGGAAATTACCTGAGCTTAGCTGTGATCTTCCGAACCACTTTTCAGCATTACCAGCTCCAAATCAAAGCGTAAATGGCCCACCTCTACCTGATTCTTCTGAAATCTGCTCATCACTTCCTGTGCCTCCTTAGCCCCACACCCATACATGCACAAACTTCCTGTTGTCTGAACATGGAGATCTTAAGATATAATTAAAGAAAATGAGTGCAGCAAGCTGAACATTAGTACATGAATACCTTAGGCAAATGCAAACCTAAACCTTATAGACGACCTCAAGTGGAATAAACTATTCCTTTGAGAACAAGACAAAGGTATAACTCATAAGAAATAATGAAACAGAAAATGAGCAATCATCACCCAAGTAAGTCATTCAGAGCAGAGGCTTTGGTAAAACCAAGGATGAATGTAGCCTTGCATGAAATAAATTTGACACCAACGACTTCAAGCTATCTGCCATCTCCTCTATGTTTATTTCAGTGCATGTTAGCTATGTTTCACAGTGATCTATCACTCATGAAAGTGGTGCTGTTCTGTTTTGTCACCAAAAAGCCACGTGGTCCATGGTTCTCAAAGAACAACACTGTGAGGCTGGGACTGAACCCACACCCTTCCGGTACTGGGCCAACACTGACCACAAGGCTGCTGACACTCAAGAAAGCTGCTGTTTTCAAAAACAGTGAAAGTGCCAAACAAAATGAATCATATTTCTACACAACAAGTCCAGCATCCAAACAGACACTGCAAAAAATGACTGGACGCTTTGTAAGGGACAAAGTTAATCAAATAAATTTCACACTTCCATTAAATGTTTCAGGAAAGAGCAAATCCACCAAACCACTGGAATATTGATTTAGTATTTCTTACATCAACCCAATAAAGTATGTAAATGTTAACAGGGACTGAGCTGAATAATTGCACATAAACATAACCTGCATGTTAATCAGTGCTCGTTAATAGCACTTAAGCACATCTGTACACATTACGGGCTATGTTTAAAACACTCCAGAGAAGAATGAGGAACAGAAACCACAAATCATTTATTTTCAAACTGGGAAAAAAACGGTGTAATGGCACATTTATCAAAAAAGGTAACTACCAGGGCTCAGGCCAAACTGCTATGAGGCCACCTAAACTCAATCAAAAATGCCACTTCAAAGCTGCAACATCCTTCATTGTATGTTTGGTTTGTATTGATGAGTAAAAACAAGATTACAGGGTGTCAACAGGTAAAATATGTCAATGGGTAAAACATGTCAGCTGTCTACGACACATGGACAGGAAGTGTCAAGCTGCAAGATCTATGAGAGAGGGGCCCCATAAACAGGAGGAGGGCGTAAGATAGGGCAGATTAAGAAATTAATTTGTACAACACAAATGAGAAAGAGGGGTAGGATTCAGAAGGGGCCAGATATTCCTGCTGCGTATCACCTGAGCTTTGAAGTGGAAATAACTCCTTTCAGTTGTGACAGCTCACATGTCTTTCTCAGTGTGGCCATGCCTTTTCTTTTCTTTCTTTCTTTAAAGCCCAACAAAGAACAGGAGAGGGAGAGAGAGAGAGAGCGAGCGCGTGTGGGGGGAAAAGAGGGGAGGAGAGAGATCTGGATTCAGTCTGGCTGCTCATAAAGCCCCACTCTCTGTGAAGGAGTATGGAGGAGACCAGAGATCCACGGGTTTTAAAGATAAGACAGAGACGAGGACAGTCTGCAGCTTTCTCACTTGCGTAACAGACAAATCAAGGTTTTACACTCATGAAACCTTTCCATGCGTGAGGATGCTTTTTGTCATGAAGACGTGCACGCGTGTGTGTGGTTTCTTTCTGCCATTCATGTGTGGGAAAAAAAAAATCACATGCTATTAACATTGGTAGGGGGGCCCTTCAATATAACTGCTATGGAGTTTTCCACTTCACAACTTCACATTTGTTAAAAATCTTATAAAATATTTTTTCTTCATTTCTGTTACCAAAAACACTTATGATGATGTGTAAGATTAAAAAACCACTTCTTTAAATGTATTTTTCAGTTACAGACAAAGCCCCCTTTAGTGATCTAATCATTCACCTGTTCTTCTATCAGAGCTGCCTCAGGACATGAATGAAATATTTAAGATGACACTTTTTTAAATGGTACAATACAGCACGGAGTACCAGTCTGTTGACACGGCTACAGCAGAGGTAATCCCCCGGGGGTTAGATATCTGGAAACAGCCCAGGAGTACAGCTGTCACCTCTGTCCCCCAGGGGACATGTGTTTCATGTGCACCTGTATTCACCTGTACACACCTGTATTCAGTGGCACAAACACAAAAGAGCTCAGCTCCATCTTAATGATTATTCATTACGGTGGAATGGGACCTGCTCTTAAACCCAACCTCAGTGGAAATCAAACAAAGACACCCAGGTCTGGAAGAAAGCCACTGATATGCAAGACAGACAGCTATTCTAAATGTCCCCTTGGTGCTAAATTAGGGGAATAGGGGTTCTAATTAATTAACACAACCATAAGAGACTGGATAACTGCCAAATGAGCTACAAAAGGTATCTCTGTTAGCTATTATTTCATAATGTGGAGAAGCTGGCTGACACTTCTCACAAAAATGAGCAGGAAGAGCAAATGTTCAAAAACCCAATCATTTATTTTAAAAACCAACAAACAAAATGAACCAGCCTGAGCACACAATCAGCTGACAAAGGGGAGCCTCTTGCTCTCCAGCCATACAACTACAAAATTTAATATGCCTTTACTTAGGCAGGTGTGGGCCGTCTCACACAGACAAAGACTACTAAAAAAACACACTGACAATCACAAATAATTAAACATTTAACCCGTTCAGATAAAACTGACCCAAGAACTGAGTTATTTACAAGGTTTAAAATGGAAAGACAACAATCCTTATACATTCAACAAAGTGACAATGCAACATGGAAACAGTTTTGGGGGGAAGGTCAAGGTTCTCTTTCACACATAAACTACAGCACAAACTAATACATACACACAGCAAGGTACATATCTGTGAGAAAATTATGTTCACATATATATATAAAAGCACACACACATGCACATCCATATAACAAGATGCATACACACACAACCACACACACATACATAGGCACACACAGGCATACATCTATGTTTAACCTACCTCCAACGCACACAATGCAGAATGTGAGGTTACCCACCCACCTAGACCCAGAGCTAAGCCAGTACCCCCAACACCTCCCACTACCTCCAACACCTCCACCCTACCCTCACTTACCAGCTGTGTCTCAGGCCTGCCTCACTCTGAAAGCCTTCCACACAAGCTGGACACTGTGCTACAGCATGCACAGACCACCCCAGCTACTTGTTACCCACTTCCCCCTTATGCAATGACTTAATGCCTGCTGTGCGAAGATTGAGTGGGTCAGTCACTTGACAGCTTTTGATTGTTTGGCTTTTGTGCATAAATTATTTCAGTTTAGGGCATGGCTGTCACCTGATATGCTGTAAAGCCCCACCCCTCTCCCACAAGCCTCCTCTTCCCAAACCTCTCTGGTCAGTGGGAAAGCAGGCATGTACTCTCTCAATAAACATTGTGTGTGTGTTTGTGTGAATTAATAACAACATTAAAAAAAAAACAAATTCTTGTTCACTATTCAAACTTCTTAGAAATCACAGACATACACTCTCTCTGTCTCACACACACCTTCTTTTGTCTGTAGCGTGCCACTCACCCTTCTAAGAAATCAAACACACACAAGCATACACACATATACTCAATCAAGCATGCAGGGCCCAGGTCTTTCTTAGTCTAGGCTGTCTATGTGAAAACTTTCCCCTTGTGCCTGAAAGTCTCACGGCCAACACTTCCCATCCCCCTTCACCCCCCAGGTGCATGTTGACAGAACATGGCCACACCTGTGAGAAAGCTGTACTTACACGAGGCCCACAGACCCCCCTCCCTTTGTCCTCTTGTGCCCACAAACCTGTAACTCAATCCCAACCCACGCCCACCCCCCCACTCACTGGCTAAAGGGATGAGTGCAAATACTATACAAACACACACCCTGTGCACACATTCAGCAAAACACACAACTGCCAGTGCCCTAAAAGCCTACTTTCCCTGTGTCTCACCTTATCTTCACTGACAGCATAATCTCTGTGTGATGCTTGTTAACCTGCGGGAGGAACTCAATGGGACCCGTTCTGTCAAGTTCTAATGACAATAACAGAATTCTGCTTGTTATTAGACCTGTTATCTCCTGCATTTCCTGTTCCTGTGCAGAGTATTTTCTGCTTTAAATACTCAGGAAGGCTCCGTCTTATAGCACGCAGAACACAGACCAAAGAAGACACAGAGGTAGCATGCAGAAACACTGTGCCTCAGTGGTGTGGGCTGCAAAGGGAGACGTGACAGACCGCATGGCGTTGGGGGTCATTGGTCTTGCCCCTGAAGAGATCTGTCCTGCGTGACTCCTGGGTGGGGCAGAATCTGGATTCCCCCCTGTACTACATGTGCCTAGTTCCCAAGATGAAACATAACAGAACAACATCCAGGCCAGGCATTCTGGGTGTGTAAGAAGATTGTCACTATTCAGTGAGAAAGCCCCAGAAGTGATCATGGTCATCTGTCACACACACACACACGCACATGCACACACCTTACTGCAAAAGCATGCAGACAGACATTATAATATTTTTAACTTCAAAAATGCTAGGCATTCTGACCTATCTACTGGATTACTGTCTGGTTTGGTGTCTGTTTCTGAACGTACAACAACCCCAATCAAACAAACATGTTTACACAATAGTTCTGCATTGTATTGCAGTGAAAAATACTCGACAAGCACAAAACATTTCTTTCCAACATTATCGAAATTCCAGTTTCAGGCATTATTGAACTGAATAAGGTATGGGAAAATTTCAGCAATATAAAGTGACCCAACATGTTGTCACTTTAGCAAAGTGAAAATAACAATGAAAATAGGACTGTAAAAATACAAAACGCTTATAATAAAAAAGAGATAAACATTCTGCAAGGACATCCAGCCGGCATGTAGTTCCTGAACAGCTGAAATGTTTATCTCTGATCTTGCTGCACCTGAACAGTTGATGTCAGCGAGTGAAACCGTGTCAGTGGGCACGCGGCTCTTTCCGTTTGCCAGCTTCGGGAGAAAATGGAGGAAGACGGAACTGGTCGGTTTGAGGGGGCAGTGTCAGACCCATCACAATAACCCCGAAAAAAACGAGCCTTCAGTCGCTTACGGGTTACATTTAGATTCAATCTCAGTTCAGCGTTCTACTTCGTCTCCGCACTTTATTTTGGCGCAACTCACAACAAGTGTTTTGAGGAATTGAAACACAACACGGGGCGAATACTAACATGACTCTTTTCACTGTATGATAAAAACGCACAATCAAACAGGCGTAAAAAATCCCCTTTGCTTGGCTGTCACGTTAGGGATAAGCTTTTGACGCAGCAAAAATTTCCAGCCTGAAAAAAAGCCCTTATAGGATTGCAGAAGTATGAGGACGTGGGGGTTTATACCCTACCACTTCCCCACCAGCTCCGATTTTAAGCCTGAAAAACCCCAATAGTACGCAGAGCACACTGACATCATGATTACTGACAGGTGAAAGAACAGACCAGTTGCATTACCGGTACTGAAACTTGGAAAATAGTCATACGATTCGAGAGCCATGGCTTGGGGGTGGAGGGGAGGGGGTCGGTGTCGTGTCGGGTGACACAATGTAAAGCCCCCCACCCCCAACCAAAAAAGCGACAGTCACTGTTACACCTAACGCTAATTAGATATCTATATCCTTTTTTTGCTTGAATGAAAATGCGACATGCGTAGAAGGCATCACCCCATGATTGTCTCTTACAATGACAACAATGTAGAACACACCAATAGTCGCCTGCTGTTCCCCACTTCTTTTTAGACAACATAATATGAGGTTGTGTGATATCTGGACCTTTTTCTGTACAACGCCACGAAAATTTCGATTTCAACAACTGTCAAAAATACCCATTAGCTTCTTAAAACACGCAGGTAAACCCGAAGCGTCTCCGAAAAATACCCCACACTGCCTCTTTAACTTGTGGCACAGACAGATGGACAGCTACATCGGACTTATTGCATTGTTAATAGCGAATAGCCTATTACTGCACGCGGACGAGTTCACCGTATCAATTAAGATTAGTCAAGTGCAGACGCCGAAATAAAGAGCGTCGCACAGCAATATTAGGAAATCTAGAGACACTACAACATAAAAGAAAACGAAACTAATTACGATTAATAAACACATTCAAAATACTACGAGACAGCCGTACCTGTTAACCCATGGGTGTGGATAAATCGTGTGTCGGTGGTTTGCGTCCAACATAAACGACTGTGATAACGAGGGAAGAGACGGATCGGTACTAATTCTTCCTCTTCTTGCGCGATCAGTATATATGCCCCCGAGTTTATCTCGCCCTTTCTTCCCCTCGCTTGCTCTCTTTCTCTCTGTCTCCCTCCCCTGCCCTTCCTTGACTCGGTATCAAAAACCAGCCTCTCTCCCACCCTCCTCCTCTCTCTCTACTGAACTGAATTACATACAGGTCAGTGTCTCACTCCGGCTCGTCAGAGCAGTGAGTGAGAGTCTAGCACAGGAAATGAGACGTTCACTGTGTTCCAGCCGCATGCTAGGTACAGCCTCGTGACAACCCAATCTGACAGTCAGCCTAACGAAGTATCCTATTGTCCTTATTATGATTGGACATCAATCGCGAAAGAAAAAAACAATCGTGGGTTTAGTTCTTATTATACATATTTTTATTTAATAATAATAATAATAATAATAATAATCATCATGATCATCATCATCTTCACCATGACTTACCACAATTACTATTGTGGTTGTATGGCGTAATAGTTCCAGTATTAGGATATTTTACCAGTAGCAGGTTCAAATCCCGAGGGTGCAATTATCATTGCACCCAAAACTCTTCTGGCACAGCGGAAAGGCGATATAACGACACATTCTCCCTCACGCTCTTAAGTAGGAAAAAGGTAACGTGTTAGCCAAGTTATTCCAAGGTGTAAGTCTGATGTGCGCCCCTAGCGGTGGAAATGAAAGCAGAGCAGGAAACCCTTTCTGTGTCTGGGTCCGGCTGTTCTTGTCCCCATAGCAACACTTGGCACCAAAGGCTAAGCACATACCATCAGCCACACAGTGATGAACTAACATTAACTGTCATGAATGTCTGACTTTTAAGCGTGTTACCTCTTTCTCAAGACACTGTCCAAAACAGTTTTAGATCTGGTTTGCTGAGAGACACCATTTCTTCTCAGCTTTAGCTGAGCACTGGAAATCCTACTATCCTAAGCTTGGCGGTGAGACAAAGGGCAACAGGTTTGACTTGATTTCATCCACGAAATATTAAATGTTTGGGAGCAGAAGACCCAGGTTTGAGGGCTTGCTCCAAAGGTGATAAGTCTGGTGGGTTTGAGTAGAAAAAGACCTTTTTTCAGATCTGACATTGAATGCGACTAAAGATCTGAGACATCACTTTCTTCTGATTGGCTGATAAGGAATGGCTGAGTTTGGGCAGATCACACACTGTTTCACCTCCTCATTCTGCTTTCCATCCTAAAAGCTTTGTGTTCCTGGCATTTAGGACACAAACCCTATATTACAGTATGTGTGTGGGTTAGGCTGTGCGAAAATCGGCCAGTTTCTGTCCAACACCTATGACCAGCATTCCCACCCCCAGGCCAAGCTAACCACTAATCTCTCTAGTGTCAGGATGCTGGGATTAGTCAACCTCTTACATAAAGAAGGGCTGGTAAACATGTGTTTTACAGTACATACCAGAATCTCCAAATCTGGGTTTTACTCTCACCACAGCAGATGAAGAAAAAGAAGGAGAAGAACACAGAGTCCTAAAAGAAGCTTTGGCTCTCCCCGAGGCACTGAGCCATCTTCTCGCTGTGGAGGTCACTCTCTCCCCAAGTCTCTTTCTGCAGAACACTTGCTGTTTGTGTTAATGAGTCTCAAGAGCCAGGACAAATGCACATGACTCTTGCCCAAACATAGATACCCCCCCACCAAGTGGACCACATTCTGCTTCCTCTCTCAGTTTTGCACCACAGTCAGGGTTCCTCAGACAGTCATCAGCAGCTCCAGAGCCCTTTGTCTTATATTCGAGAACAAAAATGTGGAATTGGGGAAGAATTAAAAACTGGTGTTCCTCCTTATGTGACGTGACTGTGTAAGAGTGGCCAGGGTAGAGGGACTCTGAAACTGCTAACCCCCCTGAAGTCCCCTGTGCTGTTTGATGTGACCCCTATTGACCCTCTCACCTGTGGCACACATCCATAAAAAAAAAAGCAGGTGACCTTTGATGTCAGGTTGTGGTCAGATCTGAGAATGTGCCTATGGCATGGGTCAGCTCAATGAAAAGTAGGCCTTAGTTTTTGAATGAGTGGATGAGAGGATGGGTCAAACACAGTGCCAACACAGAGAGTGACGTCTCTCTCTGGACTCCAGGGTTAACGTGTGGGACATGTGGAGGCTTGTCTGTACATGGCTCCCACAACGTGAAGGTCATGTGGAACAACATTCTTGGAGTTTCTCTGGAGTCAAAATGAAAATATCACTTTAACGTGGCCTGGGAGAAACCCAACTGACACAAACCAAGTGTCAATATTACAGACATGTCGTGTAAGTATAAAAATAGCATGCTATTGGTTTGGAAAACCCGAGGATTTGCCATATAAGTAAGATGAAACAAATATTAATGTATGTGTGTGTGTATATTTGAATGTGTGGATGGGAGTTTGTAAGCTGTGTTCCAGAAGTGAAGAGACAGGGGTTTGTGTAAGGGGGGACTTGTTAAACAAGCCAGTCACATTGGGATGAGGGAAAAGGGTCAAAGGTCACAAAACGGAGAGCAAGAGAAAAAGAGAGAGAGGGAGATAGGGAGAGAGTGGGGGGGCTTTTTTTTTTTTTATCAGTGAAGCCTTTTCCATCTTATCTTTACATGTTTCTTCCTTTTTTCTTCTTGTTGCACTAATGCTTATATCATAATGTAAATTATTGTCACTGAAAATGTTGTTGCTATTTTATCATATATTACTCATTTGAAACCCCTGCCTTAACAATACTGTACATTGTGAAGTCCTGCCAAAACGATACAGTTAGAATTTTTGAATTTCAATGATACACAGAGGCACAGAGAGAGAGAAAGAGAGATAGAGAGGAGGAGGGTTTTCTTGGAAAAGCCTGCCTCTCTCTGGGGTGTGTCTGAGGAGTCAGGAGGGTCTGGAGGGGGGGGGGGGGGGGGGGGGGTTGTAGTGAGGTCATTAGTGTAGGTTGAGGAGTTCAGTATGGGAGGGTCAGTGTGTTAGGGGGAGGGGGGTGGTTGACAGACACTGTAATTAAAGGACATAAATGCTAGTGGAGAACTGTGTAGTCAGGGCCCTGCATGCTCTGACATACAGCACTGGGGACGGATGAAAGGGTGAGGAGGAGAGGTTAAACCTCAGGGCCAACACCCAGGTTGTCCTCTGCTCTGTGAACTACAGGGATATCAGGAAGATTACTGCATGTGGAAAAGGTTACTATATGTGATGTTGGGAATGACTGAATGTGGGTCCACCTCCCAGTATCTCTTCTGTAGCTTTGGGTGTCAGGGTGATCAAACTCCTGGAGCCGGTAACCTTCAAGTTGCAAGTTTTATCCCGGGGTTGGAGACCACTGTTGTACCCTCAAGTCAATTTAACCTAAACTGATTCAGTATAGCATTAAAATTAGAAAAATAATAACAACACATTTAGGCATCTTTCAATTGCTCAGAATATAAGTTTGGTGTGTTCGCTTCTTAACACTGAAACACATCTGTGAATATGCTCTTCACCAATAACCTATATCACTCTCTCTCTCTCACTCTGGTACCTAAACACTCACACATGCACGCACACACACACACACACACACACACACACACACACACACACACACACACACACGCATACACACACACACATACACACACACACACACACACACACACACACACACACACACACACACACACACACACACACACACACACACAAACATGACCATTGCACACAGAATATTAGGAGCAGAGGGAGGTGGAGACATCAGAAGAAGATTAATCAATAGGACCTCTCCAAGGTCTGCCCAAGCCAGCCCACATGGGGACGTGGGTCAAATGGTGAAGCGCTGTGTTCTTTGGGTTGGGTGAGGACAGGGAATCATGTGCTGACCCCTTGCGTTTTTGACCTCTGACCTCCGTGCAGGATGAGCTTAGGAGAGGCTATAGCCCAAACTGTGTGTGTGGGGGGGGGTCGTCTCAATTATTGGGCACCAGGGTCACAGGTTTGAATCCCAGGTGTGACATTGCTGTTGTGGCCTTGAGAAAAGTACTCCTGTACCCCTACCAAAAAATAATATATTCTTTTATATATTATTTTATATATCTTTAATATATTCTTGAACATTCCTACTGTTTTATACATCAATATTTCACACCCTACTTGAACAATGGTGTGTCTATTGTCAGAGATGATGTGGTGTAAAATCTATTAACACTGCAGTAGCTATTGCAACAGGACTTACATTCAGTGTTATTCGTTTCCACATTTTTCAGTCAGTTATCTAACACTTTCCCACTGAAAATTCCTTGCAGCTGTGGTAAACAACGCAGAATTTAAAGGGTGACATTATAATTCATATCAAATAGCTCACTTGGAGAAACAAAAATTAACAATGCTCTACATTGCACTGGAATTTTGAAAGCCATGATTTACTGTGCACAGGACATATGTGAGATATTTGTTCACGTGGTGTCCTTGAAAAAATGGCTGAACAGAGAACAGAATCCCTCTGGGTTACTGACTCCTGATGCAGGAGTGAGGAGAAATGCTGAAGTGGTGTTTTAGATGTCCCATCCCCCAACCCCCTCCCCCACTCCAGATGGCATAGCTGCCCCACCTGCCCCCCTGCCCCCACCCCCCACACCTCCTGAGGGCCTAGTGTCCAACTGTAGTGGTTCCTCTGGGGGTTGAACCCTTAACCCTATGTCCCTCAGGTACTCCCTCAACCTCAGTCCAAACCCCCCCCCCCCCCCCCCCCCCATCCCCAATGAGACCATCTCTCAATCCTTTCATCCTCTCTTTCAGTATCCAAAAATCTGACATCTCTTCATCCTGCCAACCCCAATCCAAACCCCTGTCCAACACCCACATCCTACACCACCCTATCTCCACCTGTCATCCTAACACCAACATCTGCTTGGACCAACCACTGACACACACATGCTCGTATCACGTTACATTGTCGGTACCTCACATGACACACATGTAATCCAGTAAATACATGACTCTACTGAACACCATGAATCAGAGTGAACAGCGTTGGTGGTTGTTTGCTGCTTCCATAAATCATGGGTGTGATAGGGATGATGTCATAAAGGCAGAGATGATGCTGGGTCATGTGACACTGTGGGAAGGAAGATCTCTCAAGGGGTGTAGTTTCAGAGGAAAGCCACACTGCACAGGGAGGAGAGGAGTAGGAGGGTGTGCCTTTCCAAAACCGCACCCCGAGCATGGACTTCTAGTCCTTCTCTCATTGTCACTAGTGTTTAATGCTGAATACACACACTAAAATATGTTCTAAGAATCACATGTTGGCTTGAGGCATTGGTGCACATGTAGAATGTTTAAATACGTATTAGGCTAACAATAACCACAACTATGACTATAACTGTAACTATAAATATCTTTAAGTCTTTAATATCATGCATTCTCAGAGCAATGCAGATTGTCTCAGAATTTGTGCAGTCCCACAATGGTGTTTTTTGTTAGGTACAGGTCCAAGTCCAGGTCCAGGATTATCAGATGAATCCTTATAAATCTTTAGCATCACAGCAACATGCTGTTGTAGGCACTTAGGCATTGCACATCAAACAGAGTATAAAAATCCTATAGCACTCACAGCATTGCATATGACAGGGGACCAGGACTCCCCCCAGACCTCAGTGAGAAAGGAACTGAAGGTTACCCCAGGTCTCTTCCAGGGTCCATTTCACAGGCCCTGACTCTGAGACACCAAAATGACATCAAACACAAGACACAGAAACTAAACCATGTTGTATCTATTTGTCTGTTTGATGTTTTTAATCCACACAAATGCACGCACACAAGCATGCATACTACCAAGTCATAAAAAACTTCAGAAACCAAAAGCTGTCATTTCTGTGCTGTTTTATTTAGGATCCAGCTCCCTCTAGTGGTAGATAGTGTTTGTACAAGTCAGTCTCCAACAGCGGTTCATGATCTACATAAAGCAGATTTAATGTTGGTAATCATTTCACAGACCCCATTACACATTTCCTCCATCCCCCATACCCCCAAGTGCAGTATGTATTTCAATTTTCCTTGTCAAATTGACCTCTATGTGTTAACCTTTTGTAGGATAAAATAGCCATAGTCGATGTGCATTCTAAAAACCCGCTGACATGTTTGAAAGCTGACCACAGTCACACTAATAATAATAAGGTTATTAATAATGCTAATGTTAAAAATAAAATAACAATACTGCTGCTACTACTACTAAAAACAACAACAACAACAATAATAATAATAATAATAATAATAATAATAATAATTTTGCATAATGTGCTGTACTGTAGTCCACACAATTTGCTCTCTTGTTGTCCTTTGGACTACGGCATGCTGTTATATACTGGCCTACCTGTGCCACCTGTTGCTCCCCTTGTGAGGTGGATCATTGCTCATTGCTCATTTGCATGGTCCTTCTTTCTGCAGTTCAACTGAGATGGTGCTTCTTGGGCTGACAAACCTGAGATTGACCACACCTTTCACCATTCTCAGGTTGGACAGTCCTTGAAGAACCACTCTGACCACAATGCTGACCTCACCGGTGGGAGACCAACCACGTGCTTCAGTACATTTGGATTGGACGCCGGTCCAATCCACAGCATTGAAGACTTCACTGGATAATGGACTGTGCACACCAGCGTGTTCTGACTGGATGCCACTCAGATCCACAGCATAGCAGATCTCACCAGTGAAAGACTCACTGTGTACATCAGCATGTCCTGATTGGATGGCAGTCAGATCCACAGAACTTATTGATGAAGGTGGAACCTGTGCATCTAAAGACGGTATTAAAATCATTTCAAATACAAACTGTAAAGGTGAAAAGGATGAGAGTAAAAGGATGCAAGGTTATGTGAGGAGATCAATTGTATTGATGACTGCAGCTTCCAGTTGAAATATTTCATTTTTTCATTTTCATTTTTTTCCCTAATCCAGTGAGTACAGGTATTTCACAAAGAGAATCATGAATTTTTTCATTGCATTTGTGTGGTGCTTTTCACCACACATATGTGTGCTCCACTGAGCAAGAGAGAACAGCATCACTTACACTGGCCAAAATGCAGACAGTTTTTCACACCTCACAGTGACATACAGGAGATAAAATGGGTTTATTCATCATGTTTGTATAGAAGAGAAAATGGGATTATTCACAAATAATGTAAGAATCGTCATGTTTTTACAAATTTGAGACCAACGCTGTCTGTTTTTCAGACTTATGAAATAGACGGAACTGTAAAATCTTTGCCACAATTATAACTGTCTTTTACATTCTTTACATTCTTATCCAGAGAAAATTACATATCTTATGACTTTTGCATACATCTGTTTATACAATTGGATATGTGCTGAGGCAAGTCAGTGTGAATATCCTGCCCAAGGATACTACAGCAGGGACCATCTGGGAATAAAAAAGGCAACCTTTCGGTTATAAGCCCTGCTCCTAACCGTTACATCAGAAATAACATTTTGTTGTACTGTGTAAAAAATCAACCAAATTTTCTTCACAAAGAATTAAAGAACGAACATACAAACAAACAAATATTAAGCAAGGCCAAAAAATGAATCATATTTTGGCATAAAACTGCAAACATGAGGAAAATCACCTGGAAAACCTTGACAGCCATTCATAAATCCCATTCTTTAAATAAATCCATAAAGAAACTTCATTAAACCTTACCCCGGCCTCGCTTGACCACCCTCTTTTCAAAAAGGAGAAAACCCACAAAAAAGTAATTATAAAAAAGATAGACCACCCACACTGAATATAGACAGAGGTATAAAATGACGCTAATGTTCCTGCGTCAGCTTTTCGCCTGTATCATGAATCTGTGCTAGAAAATAAGCAGTAAGTATATCGGAAACACTGAGATATTCTGTAGGAGAGAGAATGCAGATTACTCTGCTAATGGAACATTTCCACACCAAGTTTCCTGAAAGAGAAAGGGACAGAGCGTGTGCGCACACACATGCATGCACAGACGTGTGCGCACACACACGCACGGGCACACACACACACACACACGCACGCGCACGCACACACACACACGCGCACGCACACACACACACACACACACACACACACACACACACACACACACACACACACACACACACACATGCTCTGTGTTGGCAGCACAATACACTGCTGCCTATCTCAGGGACAGTTAGTGAATATTACACAGAATTATTATCATTCATTTACTAATGTATCACTTCATCTATGTTTCTTTACTATTGTTTTCATTCAATACACTTAACTGTTAAAGTCATTATTTTTCTCTAAAATCTCTCCTTGAATGTCAGAATCATTTCATGGTGTGTGCACTTTGTGTGTGTATTTGGTTCGTTCTCCCTTGTGTGATGTTATTAAAGTTATTGTCTTCATCTTCACAATTATTGTTAAAACAGACCTTTACAGTAAAGTAAATTTATCATGCCGATCAAGCACCATTGAATTGAATTGAATTGACCTGAGAGAGACAGTGAGAAAGTGAGTAAAAGAGAGACAGAGAAAAGAGAGAGACAGACTCCGTCTGACCAAAGACCTTCAGAATCTGAAGAATGATCTAAGCCACCAACACTCGCCTCTGCTTTGCGTTACACACACACCCCTAACACCCCCCTGACCTGGCAGCCTACCACACTGCACACTCTTCTTCCTGTTTGTCACTTGTTCCAGCACTTTATAAACTTTCCATTGCACCTTGTCTGCAGGGAGATCAGTCATTCATCATTTTAGAGAATGTGAAAATCTACATTGCCACCAATGGCCTTCTGTTACAGAACTTCCTTTATTTTACAGTGACCAAGCATCCGGTGTTAATTTCTTTACACTCAGCCACATGCCTCAATTTATGCGATTATGCTCTTAGTGCAGCCTTATGTTTAAGGTTTGTCTACATATGTCATCACTTACTGAATATTTATTCAGTAAATGTAAAAAAAACAAAAACAAATGGGTGATGTTGACAACATTAGCATTAAGAAAGCAGAAAACATTTTACAAGTATTTTCTGAAAGTCATGGAACTTTTTTTTCTGCCATTCAGTAAAATGAATGTCATTAACTGCTCAAGAATACTGTCAGTAAAGCTTCTTCCCTTATTAGTAAAGTCTATAGTTACCAACACTAAATAACGCTTGTTCTCAGCTTTCACTCACCTTTAAATGATCATGCTTGACTGGATCTAAACCCCTGACCTCACTTTTTGCAATGACAGGCTGCACATTTAGAGACAGTCTTACAATTTTACACACAGATGTGTTGCTGACCAGGACTTTGGCGGAACAGACAAGATGCCTGGACATTTGCTGCATAATACCCATGTAATACCCATGATTTCTTTGCCTGGCTGGATGGAAGGTCCCACCTGAGACCGTCATACCATCCCTTGGCCGCCAAACTGCCTCTAGACGTGAGCCGATTCGATCAACCAATGTATATTTTTTACCATTCCACTGTTTTCGAGAAGTGACATGATCACCTTTTCCTGTGGTCAAAAAAAGATTTTCATTTTTTTTTCCAAATTCACCCTAGGTTTAAGATTGATTGACACTGTTCACAACTTTGTGACAATTTCCATTGCAAAAAATGCTCTATGACAAATAAAATGTGATTCAATTCAATCAATCAATCAATGTAATAATTTGTTATTGTACAATTTTATAATCAAGATTATCACAAACTGCTCCACACGTAGTATAGTGGATTTTTCAAATGGAATCAAAAAAACCAGACAATCCATGGCAAATTGGGAAAAAAACTGGTAAATTACTCCCCTGTCCCCAAGAAAAGGTGGTCGAGAGACTTGAAAATCATTATTGATCAATTGATATATTCACATATAAAGTACTTTACCAGCATGCTGCAACAACAAGGAGGTTGTGTGGCCGCTTCCCAAAGACAGAAAGGTTACTGGTTTGAAGCCCAGGTTTATGCTTTGCCTTTACAAATGTCTCCCTTGAATTCAGCATGTAGCCAACAGTATAAGTGTGTGATGTGAGCCAGAGGAAACTGGAAATGTGCTGTCAACAACAGGTTCGACACAAAATTTGTCATAATTTACTTGCCAGGTTTACTCGAGGCAAATAAACAGAGATGTGCTTGGAGTTAGCTGAAGAGAGTCATTCTGGACAGTATGTGCAGCGCTGATTTTATAGATCATTATCAAGCTCTGCTTTGCTTTACTTTGGTCAAATGTACACTAATAGTGCAAATTGTTTTCAAACTGATTTCTGTTTGTCGTAATCTGGCTGTTCCCTGTTATTAAAGTCATTCTAGTTGCTCCTATGATATGCATTTAACGAAGTGATATAAGCTGTGCACGTAGTTGTGCGTCTGCTAAATAAATCAATAATAACGATAATAATAATAATAATAATAATAATAATAGAAGAAGAAGAATATTTCATCATGTCACCCTAGACAAGGATGTTTGCCAGTCAGATTCATACAAGCAGGCCATTTGACTTCGTTTGGCTCATCGTGCAGCCTGTCATCTAAAGTATCTACCACAGCGTCATGCGTGATCTTTAGCACTGTAACCTTCTCTGCCTTCACTATGAATCCTGGTAAGCTGCTCCATGCGTTTCTATCTCTCCAGGTATGACAGCATTAGATGTTTAATGAAGTGAACAGTGTAGCAAGAGGCTGAGGCACATTACCTGGTGCTCTGGTCCATTTCAGGCGCCCGTAGAGTGAGATTGCTTCATCTTCCCTCCTTCTTGTGTCACACACGCTGGGTCACCTCCGCCCCGTCGAGCATGCTAATAATGGAAACTGATGAAAGACATGGAGGTTAGTTTCCATTTGAAGGGGGAACACCACATCCTTCCTGTGTTCTTTCAACCTGAATGAAACCATACTTTCTTTTTAATTATTTTAAATGCATAATCAGCACCACTAAAACACAGGGTGCTCAAAGAGAGGACATTACTGTGCTGTACTGTACTGTGCCGTACTGTCACAAAAACAAAACTCGACATGAAGCCCGGACAGAATTCATTAACTGAGGAATCGGGTCTTTGCCTGCTTGTTCCGCAGAATTCAAGTTAATACTTTAAGCAGAGTAACCATTCGGCTTCTATTGGCGCGGGCACAGAAACATTGCATGGGCAAACAGAGAAAATGAGGTGGAACCAGGCATGAGAGTTATAAGACACTTATACCCTCACCCTTGGCTGAGTGACTGTGGCTCAGCTCTGCTACACCAGAAAGTTGCTGTGATGTCTGGTCTGTCCATGCGCGGCAGAAAAACCCTTTCAAGTTGTTCTGCCTCTTTCAGAGGACCTTATGTACAAAAGGAAGTAAAGACACGGCGGTCTAATGGGAGGAAACCCACCTTCTCTGTTTGGCTAACTTCAAATGGTACTCATTTGTGGTGTTTTATTTATTTATTTATCTGTCTTGTTTGCCACACACTTTTCTCCCCTGCGAGAAGGTCATCTTAGAATATTACTGACATAGACATATTTGCACATGGCTCAGACACCTGTCTGCATTGATGTAGTGCTCAGTACTTCAATGTATCAGTAATCAGATACATGAACAACCTTTTCTTTCTTCTCTCTCTGCTTCCAAAGCTGCCTTCTATGGCAGCTTACTATGGGGACTATATTTTCATGGCATGGTTCATGTTATTGCCGATGGCACGTGTCCATGGCACATGTCTCCCACGGAAACACTTAGAAAGTGCAAGTGACAGTATGCAGTTCTAACATCAAGGACGGCCTTGAGGCTTGGAGCTCAAAGGCAATTCAAATACAAATGTCTGTTGGTGTCTGTTGGTCCTTGGTCTTCTGTGCCCTGCAACTCCTTTTCCGCTGTTGAGCTGGAATGAGACTGACTCATTAAACCCCTTTCCCACTGTAGAGCTGGAACTAGGCTGTCTCATTTTACTCCTTTCCCACTGTAGAACTGAAACCAGGCTGGCCCAGGTCAGGTTATTTCAGGCTTAGTTGAGGTTATTTCAGGTTATGAGTGGTTTTGCTGTGTCTGTATTCATTATGCTGACCCGTGTCTTCTCAGCCCGCCAGTGTTTCTTGTATCAGCCTACTTACACGCAAGCTGTGGGAGGAGCTGGAAAGCTCTGTAACTACATTGTTTCCATGGTCCCAGTGCTAAAAACAAGGAGATAAAAGCGGATTGGGGGAAGGAGTATATCACCATCACTGATCACAGCAAAGAATGAGAGGTAGAAGTAATGTGGAAACTTTTATTTCAGGAAAGCCTCAGCCTTGGACTGCAGATGAAGTCCAAGCAGTCACCTAATAGAATGGCTTTGGATTATTGCACAGTGGTGCTTTGTTGTTCAACATGTTGAAAATGCTGAGAATAATACCTTGTATACTTGGTTTCCTTTCAGATGCACTTGAATGCTCAGTGCTTCCCTTGTTTGTAACCATAGGTTACTGCATTATAAAATTACTTCTGTTTATGTGCTAAAAATGTAACATAAACATTTCCATAACATGTATGTGTCCTTTGAAGCACTTGAACGATCTGCCTGCAATTAATGTCCTGTCATGAACCTGTGGGATGATGATGTGACAGAGGTCACAAATAACTGTCAGAAACTGAGGTCTTTTGAAACCCCCCTTAATTTCAGGGTTTGAGGTTTTGAGTCCCCTCGGTAGGCTGTGCAGCAATGTCCTGGTGTTCAGAAAGAAACGGAAAATGGAAGTGCAAATACTACAGTTATTTTTAACACATGATGGCTAAAATGCAGAATTTTCAAAGCTGCAATTAAAGATGAGTAACACAAGATGAGTAATTATAATTAAAAAAAAAAACAACTGTACAGGACAGGAAAATAACGTCATGACGATAGACCTTAACACCAGCAAAGATATTTTTCAGGCAGTAGTGATTCAGTACCTTTATTGCTCTATTGTTTGCTTAGAAACATTTTATGCAAAAAAGAACACATTAGACATGACACATGACACCCACAGCACTGGTTCAATGGATCATTTTTAAAATGCATTACAATTTATGTTGACAGAACCTTTTGGGATCAGGAATGCAGGTGTAACCAGAGCGAAAGGGACCAGAGACTTAAGTGAGACAGAAGTGTGATCAGTATCCAGTCCCCTCCTGCAGAGAGTGTCTTTGCACTGAAGTGTAGCACCCAGAGGCTGAACCCCATAGCACGTACGAGTTTCACTAAGGGTGACTGCATACGTGCAATATGCCCTCCCACGCCCATTTGCTTTTTCCTCTGCATCTGTCAGATGTCTATCATAGCATTTTCTTTACTCACAGATATTGTGTTTCCATCAGGGAAATAAAACCACTGCTCACTACAACAAAGAGAAAATCAGGGCATATTGCTCCGTAGCATTGGAAGGTCACAGTGACTTGAACAAGCTCTCTTATACGGCCCAGTACAGTCCAACAACTACTGAGTTAATGGTGATTATTATTCCCCGTGCTTGATTTTTATTGTCATCACGCAATTTTTCATAACAATTAATAAGCTTTTTTTTTTTTTTTTTTTTTACAAAAGGAATGATGAACACCACCAATTCTGAAATGATACACATGAAACACACACATGAAACAAACCCAACATTTAATAAATAAAAATCAAGACACAGTACCTGTACACAGTACACATCTGTACGAAATCAGGTGGATGTACTCAGTATGTTCACACAAAGTAACAGCAACACAGGGTATTGCTAAAGTTGCCAATGGCGCCTTCTGCATTTGCACCACCGTATATGGTAAAGGCAGAGCAGGAGCTGTACGTTGACCTCAAGGTAAGACTAGGTCAGCTTGCTTTCTGGAAGAAAATGACTCAAATGACTGCTACCTTTGTCTATCGTCTTACAGTAAATTGGGGGGGGGTGACCTTATATAACACCAAACTGCAGCACCTGTCTTGCCTGCTACAATTTTGTGCCCCCTGAAACTAGTATCATTTCATGTTCCACCACCCTGCATGACCACATCTCTCAGAATGCGATGTCTGAAAACAAATCAGAGAACATACAATATTACCCATCTATGAAAATATGTTTCATAGATTGATCTCAGGAATAATATAGATATGTGCTATGGCTGTGCCAGCACTTTAAAAATGTAAAACATGGGAACCTACACAATGGCATTGTGCAGTCCAAGTGATGTTCCAAGGGAGCATAAAACACCTGTATGATGGGGTCTCTGATGACCTGATGAGCTGCATGAACCAATCATCAAAATCATTTTAAAGGATCCACTGTAATGATCAGACAGCAATTGGGCAGTAATTTCAGAAAAGTTCAGGTTTTTGCACAGGACCTTTGTCACACTTACACACAAAACCACACGTATATATGTGCCCATGCACACACACATTTGCACAAAGGCACACACAGACATACATACAAACACGCACACACACAAAAGACACACGTGCACACACACACGTGCGCATGCGTACACACACACACACACACAAAGCCAGACAAGCAAACATATGCAGACACACAGGCAAGCTCCCTCACACACATACTGCTTTAATGGTGCAGCGTACAGAAGCTGAGAATATGCTTCCACTCTGAAAGATCTTTGATGAGATCACTCTGTGCCCTTCAAGTTAGGGAAGACGACTTAGATATGCAAGTCTCATTTTATGTATCCTCCTTTATCTTCTTCTCTGTGATTACTTTGCAAGATAGAGGTGTGGTCAATAAGGTTTTAGAAAAGGAGGTGAAACTAAGAAGTCAAAAAAAAAACTACACCCACACACTTTCCGATGAGATAGCCCTTGAAAGAGAAAACCTCATGAGTAGAGAAGAAAACAACAGTTTTTTTGTGGTGTTTTGTGGTTTCTGTTCCTTTGAGGTAGACTAATAATGACTTTAGATATGTTTTGAGCAATTGTCAACACATATACAACAATTAAAAACATAATACATCCCTCTCTGCTGTCTACTGATTTAAAACATTCTCTCACAGAAACGGAATCATGTGATTTTTTAATGCCACAGTTTCTTCTTTTGTGAACCTATGGAGAATCATGGTTTAAGAATTTCTTTGTCAAGTCATTATCATGACATTTCATAAAAAATATTGTATATAGCCTTAAATGACATAAAATCCAAAATAACATCTTTAAAATAAAATCTATTAAATAAAAACATATTCAGTGTACCTATTCATGCTGCATATATATTATCTTCTTTTGACCAATCCATTTGCTGTGAGCGTGCACAGACCCCACTGACACATACTGTCCTGTCAATGTGGATGCGATGGTGTGAACGTTGCTCTAAGCAAGCAGACATTGTGAGAACATTGTCTGTTAGTCAGGGGTGACACTGTGGTCCTCCATATTAATGGTCTCTACTGAGACCACTTCCTGGACTGTATTATAGCTGGGGTTGGTAGTGGTGAGTGTGTGTGTGTGTGTGTGTGTGTGTGTGTGTGTGTGTGTAGTGGCAGGTGTCCCTGAGACTCTTCCTTATCAGCAAGCCTGTTGCCATCAGCAACTGGCCCTGCCTAGCTCCTCTTCGTCACTCCAGTCTGGTGGAGCATCTGTCCCGAAGTATCGATCCCCAAAGTTCCCTTCAACAAGAAATGGAAAAGAAATCAGACCACGTTGCCTTGTGACATAGGGAAAACATAAAGGACACAGAGGCACAACCCAGTTTATACCTTTGTGATTCTGCAGTGTCTGCAGGGCTACTCTACCCTGGTTCTAGAAGGCCACAGGGTCTGCTGGCCTACTTTACCCTGGTCCTGGAGGGTCACAGTGTCAGCAGGGCTACTCTACACTAGTTGTGGCCCCTAACCTCAGCCTGGTCCTGGCTTCACTCACCTATCCCTGGGATGATGTGGAAGAGGTCATCTACGTTCTTGTCGACAGCAGTGGTGATGATCTTGACCTGAGGGAAGGCGTAAGCGACGGAGTGCACGCCCATCTCAGCCATCAGCAGAGACACCAGCAGGATCTTGTCCTCCTGAACATCATGGTCCTGGGGGGGGGGCGTAACCCAGGAGCGTATGCACTCATTACACAGTCATTACACACTCTTTGCTCACTGCATTACATTCTTCATCACACATCCAGAACATACAGCATTACGCCCTCTGTTAGGCATGAGATAAAATGTCACAAATTTTAATTTCACAAAATCAGACGATAAAATTTTTCAAAGCCCTGAGACCATACCACGAAATTAAATTACCATGTGACCACGTGACCATGTTACCATGTCTAACATTTACCATGTTAGATTAAAACTGGATTGAACGTAATTGAAAAAAATGCAGTATGCACTCATTACACACTGCGTCACACTCACTGGAGTAAATATGGACAGTGCAAACGGTGCATCGCATCGGGGCCCAGAAGCTGTCAGGGGCCCGTGCAGGAAGGCGATTTTTTGCTGCTTTACTATTGTAGGTGGGCCCTCTCGCGCATTGACCGTTTCACGCAGTCTTCAAAGTAACCATTCAATGATATCACTAAAATTACTTGCAATTGTGATAGCTATATATAGCACGTTCTCTCCATGGTGACATAGCAATTGTCTGCTTTGCAATTGTCTGGAGTGGTTGTGTGTGTGTGTGTGTGTGTGTGGGCACAAGCGTGCGCTTGTGTTTGGGGTGGGGGTGGGGCAAGAAAAAATATGTGCACCAGGGCCAACCACAATTACGTTACGCAACAGATTAGGGAGCGTTGAGGTGCTGCTGACTCACCAGTAAGACTCGGATGGCCATCATGGCAGCGGCACCAGTGGACACAGTGCAGTCCATGAGGATGACATGGTCCTCGCTGATGTCCTTGGGCAGGCGTAGGTAGTGCAGCTGGAAGGGAGGAGAGAGGAGGAGAGAGGCGTGAGTCAAAGTGGAAGAAGGACATAGTGAGAAGGAAGTATAAAGACAGTGGACGCTGCTGAGGTGTTTCTAATAGAGGCAGCACGGTTCCTGTTGCAGAGTGGATGTGAAGTCAATGGTATGCTCCATGGACGCAGGTGCAGTTGGCATAGAACTCAAGAGAGCAAGACTTCCTCATGGATAAAGGATAGTCGGTATACATGCTGAATGTAATGGCAACAGCTATTGAGTGTGTGGGGGAGGGACTTCAGCTTACTTCTAGAACACAGAACACCCAGAAAGTTCCTATTCTGTGTAGGGATGATTCTCAAATCTGTTCATTCACTGTGTATATATGCTTTTAATCTAGTCTTTTAATCCAGATAGGTCAACATTCCAATCAATTACATAACATATACTTAGTACTACTTCCTTACAAATGTTACATTTTACATACCTTGCACACACTTATTCCATGTATACAAATGGATATTAACAAAAGTCATTCAGGTAAAGTACCCCAGACCCGGCAACCCTCTGGTCACACCTTTAGTTTCCTGACAGTGTGACACTGCTACCTGTAACCACATGCGTGTGTAAGCACACAGAAAAGCCGGCTGTGATGTCAGTGCGAATGGGCTGGCACCTCCGGTTCACCCGAGTCCTGGTTGGTCTGGATCAGTATTTTTCCTATCCGGACATCTTTGCACACAGCCCTGAGGGCAGGCTCCATGGTCTCACCCGCACGGAGGATGGACACACCTGTAATCTGCCGAGTGAAAAAACAGCCTCACTACATATCGCCTATGCGCTACTATAGTATGGTGGCTCAAAAGGAAAAAAAAATAACGTTGGTGCTCAAAGTGTAAACCCTACTAAAAAGTGAGAAGATAAAAAAGTAAGCACATACTGGACAAACTGAAAGGAATAAAATATCATAGAAGAATATTTACAATGAAAAAAAAAGTTTTGAAATTTTTCTTCTTTTTGTAAACTACTTGGCTATCTTTCTCAACAGTTTTGCTCCACTGATTTTCATATTTGAACTATTTGCTATTTGCTGGCTGAAATTAACAGGTCACACATGCACAGCTTTCATGTTAGACTCACCCCCCTCCCACAAAAGGACTGGCCCTCGTATTCTTGACCTTGTGGTGTCTGCACCGTGCGGCTCTGTATGTGAGAAATGCATCATGGGATCAAGCGGGCTATTGTAAAACATAATAGGACTGCACACATACTGTGTGTGACCTTCCCATTATGAAATGTTAAAAAATCACTTGTAAATGAGCTATTCCACAACTCTGCAACTAATATTGAATTTTAACATAGCATGCCAGAGAATTTATCTAATGATAAATACACACAATGATATCCTAACTTCATTCAGTCTTGTTCTCGTCATTTCCTGTGTAAAATTGAACTGTTCATACGTTTTACACATACAGCAGAAATTTACAGAGGAAATGTCACAAATGTCACAAGACACACACACACAGACACCCACACGCACACACACACATGCACTGACCTGAGACGGCAGGAAGGACAGAGCATGCTCAATTAGCAGGCGCATTAGTCTCTTGGAGTAGAAGATAAACTCATCTCGACTGGTCTCCCTATCCCTGACCCCAGAGAGGAAACAACATCAATCATCAACCTCAATCAACATGAGATGCTGGAACAGCTGCAAAGTCACTCAGTTTCAACACCTGTGATAGTCTGAGGCTCACTTCTCAAGCTTCTGTGCTGCTCGGAAGGCAAAACATGCACCAGATTCCTCCACATATTAATGATATATTTTTTTATAGTTTAAGGAAATTAATTTGTGATCACAGAGGTGCTTAAATTCCACCACAGATCTTGCTGATATGACAATATTGAAGACCTGTCTTTAGTCATGGAAATATGGTATCCTGATTATAGAGAAAACAATTATTTAAGCAAATAAATAAAGTCAACACACACATACAGAAGGATTTCCACCATGGCTGATAAAATAATTTACTGTTGTGGAAACCGATTACAGACACTGAGAGATGAAGAGGAGGAGGAAGAGGAATGAGTAAGCTGGAGGAAGGACAAAAAAAAAGAATGAAAAAAAAAGCTGTTGAGAGTGATGGCTTTGACCAAAGCCTCAGTTCAGCGGTGAGTACAGACCGTATGTAACCTGAGGAAGGTGCGGAACAATGATCTGAGGTCAGTTCTATGGAGAGTAATGACAGTATCTGACCTGAGGAAGGTGTGGAACAATGATCTGAGGTCAGTTCTATGGAGAGTAACGACAGTATCTGACCTGAGGAAGGTGCGGAACAATGATCTGAGGTCAGTTCTATGGAGAGTAATGACAGTATCTGACCTGAGGAAGGTGTGCATGCCCCTGACCTGGGGCGTGTTCTCAAGAATGCTGAGAGTCTCGGGGAGAGGCTGAGCCTGATGGGCAGATGCCAGGGCTGCCCTGTAGCCATGTCAATCAGGATTGGAGGAGAGAGAGAGAGAGAGAGAGAGAGAGAGAGAGAGAGAGAGAGAGAGAGAGAGAGTAGCATGACCACTGGCACATATAGACAGATACAAAGCACTGCCCAACTGTGATAATTTGCATTCAGTCTGTGTTCCTGAAAACTAGGATATTTTTTATCTGTTGTCTGAAGCATTAAAAACTGCCTGAGACACACTGAAAAGCGATCATATGCTTCTTCTCTCACTGATCCTCACGCGATTCCCTTTGTGGAGGAACTGGAGAGCCATATTAGATGGCTGGGGAAAAAAACTATCAAACAACAGCTAAAGGTACTTGAAAAATGTTCAAAGATATCATCTGCAACTTGAGTCTCAACAATGAAGAGGCGCTGGAAATTAAACGGAACAGGGCTTGTTTCTATCACTGCTGCTGGTGACCTGGACAGACAGAACAGTTGGAATTCTTTGAGATTTAAACACACCCCGTCCTTCTGGCTATCTCACATCCTTTCAGCTGAAGCTCAAGATACAGAATTAGAATTAAATAACTCATTTGCATTGAGAAAACAGCTAGCCCCAAACATCTTCCAGCACCATTCTCCTTGTTTAAAACCCCAATCTACTCTTTACAGTCTTTGGGGAAGTCTGTTGTGCAACCATGTACTGTTTACAGAACACTCACTTTCTGAGAGTGGAAACCCTGCCCTTTCTGTAGGTGCCTGTGATGCCTTTTGTTTGCTGAATGTTCACTGTGCTTGAGCTGTCACTCAGAGTCATTCAAATATATTTGAGTTAGGAAAGAGAAGGGGAGGAGAGGGAGGGGGTAGTTCTTGACCCCACTACTTCCTGTGTCTGAACAAATGAGACAGCCTTCCATTCTCAGCTTTTGTTGCAGTGATCTTGGCCAACTGGAACTTTATTTAAATGCATGAAGTGTTTGAAGCGGTGTACTGCGAAAGATGAGAGATGAGATGTGAGAAGCAAATGCAGCACCAGTGCACGCAATGTTTAGACACAGGATGCAACAGGAGATCAGCGGGAGATCAGCGGGAGCAGGGCTACTCATGAGCTGTGAGCTTTGCACGGACCATACAGACATGCAATGAAAATGCTAGCCTTAATGTTACAGAGGAGGTGTGAGAGGCAGCGAGCGAGAGGAGAGAGAGGAGCGAGAGGAGACCAAGCGCACGTGTCTTACTCTACCTGACGCTGAGTTCCCGCTGAGAGGACACAGAGACAGGTGGGGGCGAGGCGAGATCCAGAAAGGAGACAGAACAGAATGTCACCTTTTATTTCCATCCTGTTAGCGTTCTGGTGGTAAGCACATACATTTCGTGCGACCACAGCACCCCTGCTTCACGTGTGCCACCCTTAGGACATTAGCAGCTGACGTGCTGGCAATGTGCCACAGCGGTTAAGTGGAGGTATTCTTGTGCTCAGGAAGCTGTGGCCTCAAATCCAGGGCAAAACTCTGCTGTTGAACCGTGTCCTAGACAACAGTACCTGACCTGAATTGTTTTAGTAAATGCCTGTCTCTTAAAGTAGATGATATCTAAAATGTAAGCTGAGCAAGTGGCCCTGGGTGAGTATGTCTACAGAACTAAAATATCATAGAAGATGTGTCAGCAAGTGTATCCGGGGGTATCCTTCTGCAGATATACTGCTGTGCAAAAGAAATGGAAACTTTATGTATTTCAGATTTGGAATCTCATTCCCCTTCCTTAACAGACGTTTTCTTACTGCAATACAAACTTTCAGTCCTGATTTCAACAGTGATCTTAGTGCTGCTCATGGATGGACTGAGACATCTGAGCCACCTGCTAAGTGAATGCTTGTTTTTGTCTTTTCCTTAAGGGTATTATCTTATTGCTCTTCCTTCACTCTTAGAAACTTGGGGGGGGGGGGGGGGGGGGGGTAAAGCTAAATTGGTTCAGTCAGAATGATCAGCTGGACAGATGTTAAGTAGCAAGGACAGATGTTAAGTAGCAAGGCTCTACAAGAACATCATGTGTCTTCCACTAGAGGGCACACATGTACATGCAGTTCATGATGCTCTGCTAATTGATATGGTGATATGGTGATCTGCTAACTGATATGCTCATTGATATGGTGTAGAGACAGTAACATACACCTGATCAGTTATTAAGATTTTTACCATCAGTAAAGCCAAGTTTCAAATGGTATCATGCATGGCAAAGACAAAAAGTATGTGTCTTGTTAAGGGGGGGGGGGGGGTTCAAGGGTGAGGTGGTTCAGGATAGGAAACATGTCTCATGTTATGAACTTCCTCTGATGTTTATGTCCTAATGAAAGGGAGAGTGGGACCGCAGAGCTCCATGTAAAGATTCAAAACTGCTGGTGAATAATGATTCATATGAATGAGGATAATCTTTTCAGTTTAACGAGTACATCACAGTTCACTTTCCAGTCTCTTTAGGGTGCAGTTGAAGGGAGGAGTACTGGGTACTGCATTAGTTTTGCAGGGCTGCTGGTTCAGATCCCTGAGGGTGTGCTCCTGCTGTACTCTTAAGCCCAGTGCAATCCTGTAATGTGATCATTACAAATGTTCCCAAAGAGGCAAGTTGAATAGAGAATATGAATGATAAGACTAAATACTGTTTATGACATGTTTGGCTTATATTTTTTACGTCATTATTTTCCACTCCTTTGCACCCTGACATCAGCTGAGCACTCAGAAGTTCTCGTGTACCCAAGTTGCCCCTGCACTACAAGTCCCGCTATGCACCACAGGGCAGCCAACATTAAATCCAGAATGGAAGAACCTCTCAATTATGCAAACTTTGAAAAGTAGTTCATGAATTATTAGGAGGTACATATGTGTAATATGATGAGGAAGGCTTGTTGATGTATGCCCCACTCTACTGTAGCAGGATAATGCTAATCATGCCCCATAGCTGTGAACTCCTGATCACAGTCACACATTTGCCTTTTAAAAGAGAGGAGATGCTAAACCATGGACGGTGTTGCCCATCATTATTATGTGCGTTGGAAATAACAGAGACTCTTGCTCACCTCCTCTAATTGGCTGTGGACATGCTGGACGATCAGATCAATGGCCACCATGTTTCCACCCCCTGCATAAGCATAGGGAAAGAAAGCTATATAATATGTCTTTAAACAAGATCTGAATAGGCCATGTTCAATGTCTACTTCTCCTTTTAATAGTAAAAAGGTTGATATTGCAGTATATATAGCACGTCACTAAGTTATGGGCACTAACATTGCAAAGAGTTGCTTCCTCAGCTGACCCTCTGGTCAAAAACAGAAGAAACACAACTTAACCTTAACTATATGCTTGGGTTCATGCAAGAATCCCTCCACTGAGTGTCTTAACAAGATTTGTATAGAGAGAACATTTGTATAGATTTGTATAGAAAGAACATTCAAAAAATTTAAACCTCAGAGGACATTTGCCTTGAGTGAAAATACTGTAACATGAGATTTGCTTGCTAATATAAAATAATCATCTTTTTAAAAAAATCGAACTTCTTGCATCTGCTGTACTTTACAACAGCCTATAATTATAACACTGTAAAAACCAAACAACAAGTAAAACTAGCCAAGGTGAATAGCTCTGCAATGGATCAGCATCCAGCCCAAAAAAGGTATGCCTGGAACTGGCACTCATTGAGGCATAATGGATGGCTTTCCTGCAGTTTTGCCAGCACCTATGGATATGTATCACACAGTTCTGCATGTACACACAATTGGGTATGTGTGTATGTGTGTGTATGTGTAGAAGGTTTATGTGTGTGTGTGTGTGTGTGTGTATGCGTGTCTGTGTGCGTGTGTATAGAGTGTGTATACGTGTGTCTGCATGTGTGAATCCATTCTGGTGTGGAGTGTGGTAACATTACGTCTGGGCTTACCGCGAGGCACCACGATGTCCGCCAGGCGCATGGTTGGCTCGATGTATTGCTCGAAGGCGGGCTTTACAAACTTGTTGTACTGCTTGATGACGCCCTCGATGTCCCGCCCGCGCTCCGTGATGTCCCTGCGCAGGCGCCGCACCAGCCGGATATCAGAGTCCGTGTCCACAAAGATCTTCATGTCCAGCAGCTGGAATACAAAGCACACGTGCAGCGTAAGACAGGGCACACGGGAACAGAACACATACTCACATACATATGAGAGAGCTGCACAGAGCAATTGCTTTTCAACTACCAGTTTTATGCAACACAGTAAAACATGGATAAGTCTAAATGTATATAATTAGAAATGTATGCTGGCATATTAAGTAACTTTTTGCTTACATTGCAGAACTTTTTTTTTCCAATTCTTGTATGAATTGATAAGTATTTCTATTTGTGAAATATAACACAATATAATTAGAATTGTCCTTCAATTCCCTATATTAATATCACTGTTTGTCCTTCTTTACAGAAACCAAACAAAGTAACACGTGTCATCTTCTCACCTGCAGTAATTCTTTATCTGCAAAAGCCATGATTCCTTCGAAAATAATAACGCTGGCTCCATACACTGTTTTCTGGAGAGAGCAGGAGAGGGTAGGAGAGGTGGAAGAGAGATATGCAAAGCATGAGATGGCATAGAAATCGTACCACTGCACTGTACCATACCTACAGCAGCACTACTTGAACTTTATGCTCTGAATCTCCAGGCAGAAATCTTGGAGATGTTGGGCAGTCATTAAGGCGGAACACAGTTTCCCACTCCACTGTCTGCATTCTTTTCCATGTTGTCCCAGAAGTGATTCTCAACAGACTTTTTCATGGGGTAAAAGAATAATTTTACATTTTTTCCCCGAGTTTGGCTCTGGGATTTTCTTTGGCTTATTGATTCCCTCTGGACTGCATACATGGTACAGTGCTTTATGGCAATACAATCATAATAATTGCAAGATAACATTTGTTCATATTTTTATTGACTGATTGATTTCAATAGTGATAAGAAAGTGACGTTCATGTACCCCATAATGCAAAACCGCAATGAGCTGTCAATCACTGATTTGTATGAACCAATAAAAAGACTTTGCTCTCCATGTAAAAACACAATGATTTGTTTAAATTATTGAGTCACTGACAACATGGTACCACCACCAATTTTGTGGATAGAGAACCCTTGCTTTTTCTTTACTAATGTACACTCTCAGACTCTAACTTTTACTCTTAATTTAATGCAAGTCTTATTATTTTCTGATGCAAACATTTTTTGCATTCATTTTTTTCACCTATGAACTCTCCAAATCATGTGGAAAAAAAGGAACAACTGCATTTAATTGCCAGTCAAAGTCAGGGTCAAACGTTGACTGAATCCAGGCATCAGTATTGCATAATACATTGTTCCACTGTCATCCTTAGTTACGGTAGCATCACACGATATGTGATACCTGAAGAAGCTGGTCTCTGTAGGAATAGTTATTTACAGCCATTGTCTTTTTGATTTGACTTGAATGCATCCACTCACGTGGCACTGATATATGGAAGCTGCAGGTGCCTCAGCATTAGGCCAAATCTGTTGGCAAACAGCTCAGCTGTGTGATGGTATCCTACTGACAGTCTGCCAAGTTCATTGGTATTAAGCTGTGTGCTTGGAATTATATGTCTACATAACAATACAGCGTGTAACACAGTATGGCTCAGGATTCTACCATCCTCATTCTACCTGTCAGGTTTTATTTATGAGCTTGTTTTTCCAGTCTGGTTTAACGGTTAAAGTAGATTGCTTAGCTATGACTACGTACACTGCAGGCATCATCACTGTATGAGTACCTTGAAAGATCTTTCCTCAACAAACCAGAATTATGTCACCATTCAACATTTTGAAATAGTATCATGTTGTGAATTGTGTCTGTCTTGAATGTGTTGACATGTGTTAAAAAATTATTGTATTATTGCAATTGTTATTTACTCATAAATCTATTTATTTGACAAATCATCAATCAGATACATGCTCTCATAGTTCTGAGAAAGTTTTAGTGACCCCTTATTAAATACTGCTACTACTATTACAATTAGTAATGGTAGTAGTCAAGTGATTCATTTTGACTTATTTTACAGATCATACCACAACATTTACAAAGGACAAGCTTGGATCAATCCCTACCCAGTCTTTCTGCCGTCCATGTGTGGTGAAGTCATACACAGGGATCTTCACGCTCTTGCCCTGTTTCAGCTTGCGGAGTGTGTGCACCAGCAGGTCAAAGTCAAAGGCGCTGGGGTGATCGAAGTTGTAGTCGTTGTTGGCAGCCAGAGCTTCCTCCTCTGGAGAAAGAACCTTGGAGAGAATATGAATGAGAATTATTATCAGAATGTGAATTGGAATCAGAATCCATAATTCCAATCCATACCTATACTTATACCTGAACTAGAAAAGATTAAGAAAATTAAGAGTTAGTTTGATTAAGTGAAAATGAATAACAATTACAATCTGATTCAATTTGAATCAAATAAGATATTTGGGGAGTCCACCTGAGAGTCATTAAAATGGGACAGTAGTAGGCTGTTAGTACAGGGCTGTATGTGGTAGAGTTAGCATGACAAAATATGGAGGTTTGTCTAAGTATAGCCTGTTTTAAGCTTCCTCGACCTGGTGCTAATTGTGTCTGAGCTGGCCTGAGGTTACAGTTGGTGAATCATTACATAACAACAAGCAAAGATGGTAATCGTTGCTGGCTCCCCCCCTTCTCTTTCTCTCTCTCTCTCTCTCTCTCTCTCTCTCTCTCTCTCTCTCTCTCACACACACACACACACACACACACACACATGCAGGTCACACTGAAATCTCATTAACTTATCTCTAGTAGGGAGTTTTACTGACTGGCTGACAGATAGGACATGCAGAACTTTGTCATGTGACACTTTTCCCTCAGTCATTGGGCTGAAGCGACCCTGTTACTCAGACTGAAGGAGGACTGAAGAGCCACCAGCTCTACATTTCCAGCTTTCCCTGAAGTGCCAATCGGTCCTGGGTGGTTCATATCCCAAACTCTGTGGGGTAAAGCAGCTCTGAAGTGAACAACAGTACTTCGTAGGGACCAAACCTCCAATCCAGTCCGCTCACCATGTAATTCTAAGGGATAGATTCACTCTTAACATAACATTCAAATTAGGAGTCATTCGAATGTGTAGAGGCAGTGCTCCTCAGTGAGATCTCCTACTCACCTTGTAGAAGGAATCCATGGAGAGCAGAACCACCCAGGGGACATCCAGTGCCTCAATGATCTTATTGGCCACTGTGGTCTTCCCTGAGGCGCTGCCCCCACACAATCCTGTGTGACCAATAAAAAATACTTTTATTGAAAAACAAAGTGCTGTCAACCAGTAGAAACCGCGTTCACTGAAAAACCATGTCCTGTTAGCCAAAGAAAGAACTCTTTACCTAAAGGACTATGTACAGCAAACAAATGAAAACCCCCTCCACTGCAAAACATGTGCTGTCAAATAGCAAAACACTTTATAATTTAGGGACATACAAAGAGGTAAATCTTGGTTTGTAACAGTTCATGATGTCTCATACCAATGACGAAGGCGTCTTTAGACTGTGTGCCGTGTTCATTGTACCACGGCGGGCGACCAGCGGTGTAGATGGTCCGCTTGCTGGTCCGCAGGAGGGGAGGATCTGGCTTTCCCAGGCTGCTGCTCTTCCTGCGGGGGGTGCCAACGGGAGCCAGGAGCCTGTCCAAGGCCTCCTCACTCCCACTGAAAGACAGCAAGGGTTTTTCAGAGTTAACTGACAGTGAAAAATTCTCCTTGGCTCAGCTTAAATACTGGTAGTAATACATAGGAAAGCACACAATTAAGTTTGAGGTTTATTGATTTTAAAGTGCAGTGTTTAATTGCATAGTAGTGATCACAGGAGCTTCATGGCTCTCAAAGAGAATAAAGCATGTGAAAACATTAATGAAAAGAGAACAGTGCATTTTGACCCTGAACCAGGTCTTCTTATTGTACGCCCTGAGACTGCTGTAGTGTAGGAGGGAATTAAAGATACTGTGCAGCATGAAGTCATGAAAAAGCATATAACTCTGGACAATTTAGTCACAGCCATAATGACCAGCACTTTGAATCATAGTAACTAAGGCTTTACAGGAAGAAGAAGCCTGAATCCCATGCTGATTTTGTAGAAAGAGAGTCACCATAAGGAATCAGTGGTAAGTTTGATCCACTAGGGGCCATGGGTCATCCAGCAGGAACTGGAGGAACTGGTAACTCTAAGTAAGATGGGAATAGTGTACGTCTCCCTCTTGCAAGGTCTCCACCTTTCAAGCAACCCCCCCCCCCCATACACACACACACACACACAGTCTTTACAAAGAGATTCACACTTGCAACCCTCTTTGCTAGTCCAGTAATTTGCAGGAGACCTGGAGAACCACAGCATCCCTCCCCGACTAGTAACAATGACAATAACAGCACTGGTAATAACCATTTTCTGTTAAAAACTTTTCAAACATCTCTGAAAAGCATGCTCTGAAAGCAAAATAGAAATAAGGCACACATTTACAAACGCCCATGTTTGCTTTGTCATCTAGTTACATTTTATTTTCAAATTTAATGTGCAACTCCTTTACGGTACAAGCTGAGCGCAGGAACTGAGGCAGGCAGCTTTATGGCTTCACGCACACGCAGAGAAATGAAAGCACACCTTCCATCACAGGTTATCAGGGAGGATAAAGAGCACTGGCAATGAGATAAAAGATTAGCCTACTTATTGAGGATCGTGCCTTTGTCAATGTTTAAAGGCCACGTTGTGTGCAGCCTTTCCTAAGATGCTCAGCCTCCAGGTCACTTTCACGCCAAGTTCACCTGCAGTTGACTCACATTCTGGCGTGTCACCAAACAGCTGTTCATTTTATTCCCCCTTCAGGCCTGCCCCCATCCACACTTACAGACTGCGATCACTTGGGGCAATTTGCACAGTCTGTTTGATTGCACATGGAACAGGGTGTTATTAGTTTCACATTGTTCCTTCACAGCAGCACACACCTCTCCTGCTGTTTACCTGAGCAGTAAGTTAACTAGACTAAACAGGTATCGTTACGAAAACACACATCTTCGTGCTGTGACACATATAGAAGAATTGCTGCATCTGTCTTTGGAAAACACAGCCCTTTTAGACACCAGTTCACTAGTGAAAGCTGGGGGATGGAGGGCTGTTAAAGCAAAGAGGTGCACCATTCACAGCACAGCACTGTTGTCTTTAAACACAGGGACAAACACTCATCATTAGGTGATAACATTTTATATTTTTTCATTCATTAAGCCAATTCAGCCATATTTCCTATTGATATAAGTATATGTGTGTATGTGACTTATATATTCCAGTTTACCAGAAAAAAAAAAAGTTATACAGTAAGTGCAAGTGCAATCACAGATTGCAGTCCTTGACCTCCAGTGGAAAAACATCATTATTGCACCCCATATGATGTATAAAGAATGGCGGTCAGGCAGACAGACAGACAAATGGTCGATGTGATATTCTCCAGTGAGGGTGGCCCTAGTTACAGGGGTCTGAAAATAAACCCTTTGCAACCTCCAGACTTTTGTGGGATCATATTGAGCTTTTAATTCCGGAGTGAAATGGAATGCATTTGCTTTAGAAAACTACAAAAACAATGTCTCACTTGTACTTAAGTCACTTATGAATGAACCAAGACTACTACTTCACAGTTTTTACTGACTCGTGCGAAAAGAGTAACTAGAACAGACAGGCTTGACTGTCTTGGAAAAACAGGAAAGCCTACTTTGCAGGATGCAAAAAATTGCTCCCCTTTGGTTTTGCATGTCAGAGACAAGCCTTGCAAAACAACTATTCTACCACAGCCAATTATGTATAACACATTCAGCAACAGGCATTCCCTAAACTGCAGCACAGGTGACTGCACAGTAAACAATGCAATAATTATGAACATTAGGAAAACCACCAGACCTCAGTTATATTACCATTATTTTTATAACAAGAACAACAACAACAGCAATAATAATAATAAAAATAATAATGATAATAATGATAATAATAATAATAATAATAATGCCACCCTGAAGCATCTACAGGACAAATGAAGAGAGTGTAAAAGCTTACCTGCCATCTGCATTCAGAGCCCATCGCCCAGAGATCCTGGCACCAGAATACGCTGACAGAGTGGCCATGCTAATCCCAGCCCAATTTTTTGCTATATTTCCTCTGAAACTCCAGGAGTCAGTGGGACTATTGCACAGCCCCCCTGCCCTGCTGTCCTGGGCCTGGGTCCCGCTCTAGGACAGACCTAGCAGATATGACGATCGGGTGCAGCGGAGCTGTTTGCTGACATCTGCTTCTATGTGCATTCACAGCTCACTGAACATGCTGTGGCCCTCCTCTACAGTGAGACAGAGCAACGCCTCCACACGCTACAAACACTTTGGCTGCTCCGCCAGCCACTGTAAGAGGATAACTTATCTCCCAGATTACAAGTGTTACTAATAGCAGTGGTTTCGTGAGTGACGTCCCTGCCACTACCCGATACAGATAAATCATTTTGGCACAAACAACTCCCATTGTGATTAATCAAAAGAGACAGAGAAAGATGGGGGGGGGGGGGGGGGGATCATCTATCCCTCCTTCACTATCTATCCTTATTTCCATTCTCTCCTTTTCTGTCTCTCTCTCCCCCCACACACGGTCCCTCCTTCTGCTCTAAAGACTTTGAATTTATTTTCTAAACAAATTCAAACAAATACAGACAGGCACATATATAACCTTCCAGTTTTAAAACATGAATGCATTTTGTTCGTTTTGACAACAAGGATGAACATGTTAAACAGCTATGCAGTTCTGTCTGTCTCATCTTTCTAGAGTACAACTACCTTTGGTAGAATCGCATTAGTAGTGATGCACTTCCCTCTTGTGGCGTATATAAAGCACTGCTCCAAGAAATAAGTTCGCGTTAGTAAAGTAAACGCATTTAATTGGAGTCATAGCGCAATGCGAAGGTACGTATATGAAGATCCCCAATCATATGTAGAACACGATTACATCCCTTTCTAAGCAGAGGCATGTTAAATTCAATAATTCAATGACAGCAAATCTTCTGCTTGAGACAGTAAGCCTCTTGGCCATACGACTGGGAGATACAGGTACCTGAAAAACTCTTCTTCTTACTACTACCACTAATAATTAGGTAACTACTACCATTATTATTTTCAGGAGGGTGTTGCCGCATTGTATACCATCACTCACTGATGAGCACAAGTTGATCCGACATTTTATTTAGGTGATTACCCATTTATTTGATTGTTTCTACTTATATTTAATTAAGTTAGAATTGAGTCGAATTAAACACTTGCATTTTCTATTAAAATACAGGCACCAAAAACAAAACAGCTACACAGTAACAAATCAATGGCCACTTATGGGACATGCATAGATTTTTTTGACAGTCATTATTGCGGATGGGCACTTACGGTCTTGGCCACTTTACTTTTCCGCTCTCCTTTCTTAAGTAAACATGCAACTAATCCTCTTAAGTGTCTGATTGTGACACAGTTAAGGGCAGTTTAAACACCGTCTAGTGATAGTTGCCAAGGCCAGGATAGGTTGCCATCCCAAGTGAATTGAGAAAACCAACCACAATTTAGTAGCGCAGGAAAAAAAACAAAAACACCTTTGTCTCTCAGGAACGCCACCGTGCTTACTTAACCCACCATAAACACTACTGAAATTGCTTCCGCAGCAAGTGGAGTGCAGAATCAGCAGAAGCACTGCAGCGCACTCCAGCAAAGTGGGCTTTAACTTCGTATAACAATTCCGCATCTTCTGCGAGTGACATCACTTCATTCTATGAATCCATGTCAGCGATAGACTGGCAATAAACTGGGTATCAGCATTCGTCGACCTTGAAAATAATGAGTAGTATTGGCATGACCGGTGCAGTAACTCTTCCTTAGACACAGCTGACAGTAGTGACTTACTTTGCCTCATTTCATACGTACATCGGCAATTATTTTCCCGAAGAAGAAAGGTTAGCAAAGTGAGGTCCTGTCGCTAAGCAGTATGTGTCCCATTGTGACTTCACTATTTGATCGCTAGCTACAGCTACAAATCAAATAAAGGAACGGCTAAGTTTCATGGTATTGTCAGTGCTCTTATAGTAAGCATTTCCCAGAAAAGTATGCTTTAGATATTGTCTGACGTAACGTTGTACCTGTCTGTTCGGGAGGCAGCCTTCTCCCCGCGCTCCATTTCGCTGCACGCTACAGACATTGTGTCATTGTACCTTCTGACAATCAGCTGTTAGAGCTGCTCGAACTGCATCCTGGGAAATTTAGTTCCGGCACCTGTCACTGATGCCAGATATGCCACACTCTCAGCCTGACAGTCCTCACAAGGTCGGTGTGTTGTAAAAACATGCAAACATGGTTAAAGTATAAATTAAAGTAATTAACATATACACTTCAAAAACACATACAGTGCCAGGCTAACGCAACACTGACCTGATTGCATTGCAACAAGATCGCAGAAATACTGAGCGAAATCCGCCACCAAAGAGTATACAGCCATAACAGAGAGAAATACAAAAAGATGACTAACACTCACTGATGCTGCTTTGTTCTCGTCATGTAAAAATTGGATTATAGATTGCAAAATGTGCCTGTCACTGTACATTATATTATATATGTGTGTATTTTTTTCTCTTCACTCCAGTGAGAGAACAAAGCTGGTATATTCAACTCTTTAAATTATTTGTGCTTTCCTTGCAGTGCTGTCATTGATCTGTGATTCATCTATATAAAAAATATAGTATAGATGAATATGATCATGACTTTTTCATATGATCACTGAGATGTGGCATACACTAGGCTGTAGCAAACTGTCACCGGAACTGATTCTATGCTATGCTGAATTCTTCTACTAATAATGATTCAATAGCATTTATAGTGCGCACCCGAGGTGAAAAGGTCATGGCTTTGTGGAATATTTATTTATATTGCGTTCCTCTGTCTGGATTTAAAGTTCATTGGCATTATAAATTAATTATTATTATGTTTGCTTCTTTAATTGTCATCTTGAGCCTTTGTGGCTGCATTTTTTATTTATTTTTTTTTTTTGAGATTTTTGCTTCAAAGTAACTTTGGGCTAGTGTTAGGGTTAGGATTAGGGCTGAAATTAAGGTTATGCATAGGGTTAAGGTTAGGCTTACTGCATGGGCAACAAACATGCATGCAACGGTTGCATTTTGCTCACAGTTGAGTTACAATTGTGTTTGGGTCAGATTTAGGGTGACATTTAGGGATGGAAATAGGGTTAGGATTTGGTTCATATAATAGAGGTCTCTGGTGGAACCCATCGACAGGGCTACGGTAGCAGTTGGTCATAAATACTTATGTACCTTTTCTAAGTGAGTAATCATTGCTTTGTAATAACCCAGAGTACCCCAGAAGTAGCTATGACTAAAGACTCCAGAAGATGGCAGTAGATGACTTCTTTCAGATTAAAACCATTCAAATCCTGTAGATAATACAGTATGTGTTTGTGTCCTTCTACACCTTCATTTAATTTATTTACACATTTATTCTTGTTTGACTGGAAAATAGATGATAGAAAATAGATTCTTCTGGAATCACTTGTTCAGAGCATGGACTGTGGCTCTGAGGACTGGATCCAGGTTATGGCTCTGCTGCAGTTCTCTGTAAACCTCAGGCGACACAGATACCGGAACCTGAGTTCACTGTTTACTGACCCCTGCCACACCCTGTGATGTAAGCAGCTAGGTAACTGGCATAAATGGGGCAAAGTAACAAGTTCAAGGGAAAACCACTCAGGTCTGGAACCCACTGGTTTAGAATCAAGGCCCCTTCCATTACTTCACCCAGCTGATGTGTCTGACGTGTCCACACACAGAAAACAGCATTATTACCAACATCATCAGGTTACATTTCTAAAGGTTTTCTCCTGTGCCTCATACATTAGATGTTATAAACAGAAAATGAACCAATATTTAGCTGATTTAAGAAAAATGAAAAATCAATAAATAAAAAAGAGGCGTGACTTTCAGTTTTCCATGAAAAAATGATTTTATTTCCCCTTCTTGTATTATTGTTTATTTGAATTTCTGAACCAATAGTAAAGATATTTACAGCACACTCTCAAGCCAGCTCCCTTTTTGCTTCGTATGGCAAAATGCAAAGAAATATGTCTGATATCAGTCTGTACTTGCAACCTCCAGTCAGCTCAGGGTCACTGCTGTAGCCCACTTCACTGATGGTTATAAGTCACAGCAAAACTCAATGTTTCCTTGCTGGTGTACTGTTACTTGTGCCTCTTGCTGTAGTGACTTACTATATCTGTTACTGCCAAAACTAAATGAGCATAGAAACTATTTTGGAACCTCATGAATATACAGAAAAAAGTGGAAACAGATCTCCCTCAGTACCGAGGTGGCTTATAGCTTCCGTCTGCTCATAATTACATAACTAGTCAAATGAGTACTAGGATTCTTTCTTATTTTAATTTTAGGTAACATCTTAAGATTATACATGTGCCCTTTGGTCAAGAAATATTTTACTCTTTTTTGGAGAAATGCAAAGGTATAAATGCTGAGGAGCTGATTAATTAATTGGATTGATTGAACAAAAACTGGCATACACACAGCCCCCCAGAAGTCTGACACACTTGTTCTACACCAATCGACCCCCTATGAAAGTCATATGAGTCCATTTGTGTTGAAATAAATGTATTGACAGTAAATTTAGTAATATATGTAATTTTACAATATGGACTACAGTGTATTTGTAAAATAATTCATATGTTTGTATGGAACATACATACAAGATGCATATTTTAAAGTATATTTATAACATTTGGGATCCTCTGTTTTAAGCATAGAGTAATGTATCACTGACATAGTATTATGAACTGAAGAACATTCGTGGCTCTTTTTTGAGAGGACTGTGCTTATTCTGGCAGACAGCCAGATGTTTTTGAAGGAAGGCGGTGTTTGCATGCAAAATTGCATCTGAAATAATACAATACACTGTTATATCACAGAATGAAGGAGCTCTAAAACAATCATGGGTTATGTTCTTACTAATTAATATTTTTGAATTATGGCTTCATCAGGTATTATTTAACCTTCATTATTTCAAAGGAATAATATCTGTAAATCCTTGAATGAATGTACCTTTTTAAAACGCATCATTATTGTAACACGTATTTGTTATAGTCCTCGGTAAGATCAAGCATATGCTGGTTACATAAGTGAGTATTTTTGTATGGTGAGGCTTTATAGAATAATTTTAAAATATCAGTATATTGGGGGATGGGTATTCATGTCATGCAAAGGAAAGATATCAGTTGCCTCAGAAAAAAATCTAAAAAAAAAACTGTTAAATGTTTGACTCCTGACAGGCAGATTGGTAAAGTTAGGTGACCTTATTGTTGGTTGACTGAAACTGACACTGACAAATCAAAGAAAACACTGGAAGAACCAAAGGAAGTGCCACCACCTGCCCACATGCAGGCCCAGAAGACAACTGCTTTTTCCTGACTGAGAAATGTATGTAAACAAGTATTACGTTTTTTGTACAAAGACAATATCGTAAACATTTTGGACACAGGAAAGGCCAAAAAAAAATTGAAAGATTGGTAATAGAAAAACAAAACAAACAAACAATAAAACAAAAAAGAAGTAACACTTATGTCATTTTTAAACACAAGATTTTGGTCAAAGTGCAGTGTGGTTTGATTCAGCTGGAGTAGAATCAGCAGCTCAGCTCAGCAAAGCTTGGTGAGCCACTCATACATTTGGATCCCGTGTGCTGCAGGAGGTAACATCCTCAGCAGGATTTAATGAAACCAGATGCTGTCTCCCTGTGAGGACTTGCCATGGAAACTTTGGGGTGACCAACTCATCCTCTTTCTGGCCTGCAAAAGCTGATGTTCACTGGTTGCCGCTTCATACCTAGACTGGGTATTTACACCAATCAAATGTAATGCTAATGTAAACACAATGTAATATACAAGGATTTATCATTTCTCACTCAAAAATTACCATATGAGGGACATTTAACATTCACAAGCCCCCTACCACAGAAAAAAAAATTAAATAAATATATTAACAGTCTGAGAGTCTCAGATTGCCTTCCCCACACCTGGGCATGGTGTTATATCACAGATCTTTAATCTTATTACTGTATGACACAATCAGTCCCTGGTATACATCACAACATTCTGATCCAAATGTCCAACAGGGCGAGTATAGAGTAAGTCCTCGTGCTGGGGGGGTGGGATGAAAGGGGCCCTTCCTTCACTGGGCGGGGTGGGACGGGACTTCCTGTGAAACCATCTGACCGGCACACTTCCTTTAGCAGTTCTGGACAGGTCAGGCGGGTCATCGGTACCAGCACGAATTGCCAAATGGACGGACACTTCTACCAGAGGTTTCCGAAAGAGGCTGGAAAGAGGGGACAGGACATAGATGCATCATACAGGATAGAATGGAAGGGTCTGAAGCAGTGGAAATGATTACCAGCAACACACTAATCTGAGCCAATGATGTAGTGCTCACTAGAAAGAGGTGACAGTAAATCTACAGGTACAGGCAGAAGTACAGGTAGGACCTACTGATAGGACAGGTTATTTCTCCAAAGGGCATTGTCTCAGCCATTACACGACTGCAAGAGTCCGCACAAGAGCTTCATTCTCTAAATCTTTATGAAGCACAGTTGTAAATACTGTGTGCTGTTAGCGACTGATTTGAACCTATTTAGGAGTTTTGCCATGGAGCGCAGACTTTGGATTGGTTCATACAAATGAGCAACTGACCGCGCATGAGTCATGCTCATGAAGCCACACTCTCCAATCACTAATTTGAGGCCTAGCCTTGCCTAAAATTTTAGCTGCTGCCTCCATGCAGGGTCCCAGAAGAGCCACTGTGGACTGAGGAGAATGAAATTACAAATCCAACCCACAACATTATATTACATCACTAATATCCTTGATGGACATGACATTCAAGTTTTATACAGCACATGAATAAAAATATATTCGTTGGCTTTTAACACCATGAGTATGCATACAGTATATAGATTATTGTCTTATTACTGCCGTCTTCTCAATATGTGATTGGTAGGTCCAAGCAAATGCATTCCTGTGGGTTTCATTCTGAAAAATCAATGGCTATGCTAACTTATTTCACCTATGATACCTCTCTCTGTATTATCTTGTCCCCTCCGGCCATGTTTTGACACCCAGAAGAAAAGAGACATGTGAGAGAATATTATGTGAGCTGCAAAATTAGCAATTAAACTGATGTGCTTTGAGAGATTCTACAGCCTATGTCTGAATAGCTGAAGAAAGAATGTGTCGTTAATTAAAAAAACTCATGAAAAGATTTATCAACCCGGCACAGTGCAGGAGTGTACTGTTGTTTATGGAATTAAATAAGATGCAGAATGCATGCTGAGAAAACTGCTAGAGTTTTCAATGAGAAAGGAAAACCAGTGCAATTAACAGGGACTAAATGCACATTAAGCATATCTCAGCCAGTGTGCTACACTGGGGCCTGGGAGAGCAGTGCAGCTGATGGGTGTTAGGAGAAGTAGGAATGTAATACGTTTACCGACACAAACAGCCTACCCCCCCCCCCCCCCCCCCCCAGCCCCCAAAAACTGATTTTCATAATATTCTGTGGAAATGTGGAGAAAAAAATGGCCGCATGGAAAAAAATAGCATTCATTTTGAAAAGCAATTACAGGGATGCATGCTTCTGTTGCCCCTCCCCCTATGGAGCCCACATAAGATTGCCTTTCTACCGAAGAGCTCCGTGAAAGCTGATACAGCCCAGCGGATAAATAAACTGCAGGCGCAAGTTATAAAGAATTAACCCCTCATGCACTGCAGTGCAGCCTCTAGGGTCTGTGTGAGGCTTCAACAATTTGAAAAAGCAAATATGAAAAAAAAAGAAAACTATGAAATGCACATCAGTCAAGCATCACCATGACATGAGCATTTAAAAATGCTTGTTTCTGTGAATCAGGGTTTATGTCCCTTAAACTACAGTCTTCCTCAGCCACCCCTGAGAATGCTCCTACCCTACTCCTGATCCAATGAGTATCACTCCCAGTCTGCTCCTGATTCAATGAGTATCACTTCTGTTCTGCTCCTGATTCAATGAGTATCACTCCCAGTCTGCTCCTGATTCAATGAGTATCGCTCTCGGTCTGCTCCTGATTCAATGAGTATCACACCCACCCTCCTCCTGCATCAATAAGTATCACTCCCAGTCTGCTCTTGAAAACTACTAATTTGTTTACTGTCCAAATCACAGTTTTTTTTACATCATTTTCTAAAGTATACCGTCAAACACAAGAGCGCCATGTCACTGTTCTGTCTCTACTAGTGTTCACTCGCTACAGCAATGGTCTAAGATGCAACAGTAGCCAATTCTCCATAATGAAATATGGTGGTGATACTACTGTAATAAGACATATGCTTGGTGAGGAGGAGAGTTTAGTGAAGTGGTGTGAAGATCATCATTTATTTCTAAACTTAAAGAAGACCAAACAAATGGTACATACCCCTGAAAGTTCTGGGCAAGGAGGTAGAAATCGACAATAACACATCTTGACAATAACCTCAACCTGAAAATCTGTACAGAAAACAACGTATTCCAAAGCAACCAGCATCCGAATTGTCTGCATAAGCAGAGACTCTTTCAAGTGGATCGGGACATCATGCTCTCTTCCTACCCCACTGCAATACAGTCAGCCATCACCTTGCATCCAGCTGCATGGATAAATGGTCTCTTAAAACAAAAACTGAAGAAACTCCAGTGTATTGTTTACCAGAGGGCAATCCTAGAAAAAACATCCCTTCTGATGAAACCCACCCACTTCGCTCTGCAATTTCTTTCAGTAGTTCGGTAGAATGATTACTCAAAACCTGCGAAAACCACTCAAGAGACTTTCATTCTATGTGCCATACGCCTTTATAATAAGACTCTTTTAATAACCAGGCCCATATTGCATACATTACTGACTTGCACTTTTAAACTAGTTTTCATATTTTAATGGTTTTGTGTGCATTTACTGTTGCTCATGCTGTGCTTGCCTTTTTAATGACCTGTGTTTGCACCATGTTTTTGATATGAATACTAAAGAATTCTGAAACTGAATATGATTCAGTATCAGTATCACTCACCCCCACAGTACCCCCTGCTTCAAATTCAGTGAGAAATCATGATAACATCAACTGTAGACATAAACCTTCATGACCTATAGAACTAGTAATTCCTGATTATTTCCTATGAGATCAAAACAATACAAATTGCTCTAGCCACTTACTACCGAATATATATCTAGCAGGTTGTTGGGGTCTGGGGTTTGGTAGTTAGGAGTTGTGTAAAGGTTAGGATTATGTTCAAGTTTAGGTTCACAGGCTAGGGATTAGGCGTAGTGTTAGAGTGACTTACATAGGTTACAGTTCTTTACAATGTTATTCATTTATATAGTTGAATAATTACTGAGGCAATTGTGAGTTGAGTACTTTGCCCAAGCAGCACTGTCCCAGCAGGGGATTGAACCAGCAACCTTTTGGTTACGAGTCCTGCTCCTTAACCACTATGCTAAACTGCCACCCAGTTAGGGTTAGAATTGGAGATTGGGTTTAGAGTTATGTTGGGGATAAAGGGTAATTTTTAGATTCAGAGATTAGGGGTTAGTGTTTGAGCTAGGGTTGGGAATTGGGATAACAGTAAGTGAATAGGGTTCAGGATTTCAGCCCACTCCTCACCCCGGCTGAGCTGCTGCAGGTTTCGCACTTCTTCCTGCACCTGAAGCTGCAGCACCTGCTGTAGAACTTCCTGCCGCAGCGCGTCCTGAACTATACCCATACGGCCCAGTTTTTCACCATTCAACCTGAGCAATGCACGACCTGGGACAAAGAGGAAGACATGAGTGAGGGGAAGGGAGAGGGGATGGGGGGGGGGAGTGGAAGGATAGAGGGAGAGGGGGAAGGAGGGTGGAAGGGGAGGGGGGGGGAGAGAGAGGGAGGATGGGAGAGAAAAGACAGGAGAGAGGGAGTGAGAAAGAAGGACAGAGAGGGAGAGAGAGCTCAATGTTTGAAATACTGTGATCACCAAGCAGTTTTTAGTATACCCAAACAAAAAAAAAAACATTTTCTGAAGGCAATTCTGGTGAAATACCATGCACATGTATCCCAGCTCGGCACTGAACTAGCAGCCTTTGGATATCAGTCACATTACCTTAACCTCTATGTCTCACTTGCAGATAGTACTGGTTTAGATGTAGAGTGTTCACACTCCAAGCTCCTTATGGATTTAACAGTTAATTGGAAAAGGTGTTCCAACCTCAGATCTAGCGTATCTGACAGTCTAGTGCCTGACAGTCTGATCAAAGTCAAGCGCCACTGTCGAACAGAAGCAGGGCATGGCTGTGCTGTAGGGTTCTCATGTCAGTTGACACAAAGCTCAAGTTGAGCAGATGCCCTGCTCCAGAGTGACTTGTAGTTCTCACATTTTCTTCCCTCCCCGACTCACTCTCTGACCCATTTACACTGCTGGAATTTAACTGGAGCAGCTGAGGTAAGGTCAGCAAGCCCCTACTCTGGAAGCTGCAGCAACCAGCAGAGATAATTCACTCTTCCTTTTAAGTGCATCCGTATTCAGCCCTCAGCAATACTTTGTCCTTCAGTGCTGCTGCCCTTGATCCTTTGTGTACAATTAGACAAAGGAGCTGAATAAAGTGCAGATTAATTCCCCCCTCGCAGGCTTGACATACTTCCTATTACTTGCCTGAAGGCAGTGCTTGCTGTGTTAAGATCCCACCACCAGCACAAACTCCTCTCTCTACGGGGACTGTGTGAACACACCCACAAAGTCATTATAAAAACTACAGCAGGCACGCAAGGCTGGGGGAGAAAGAAACTCCCAATATCACAACATGAGTTATGAATACTAAAAGCAAAAAAACAAGAGGAAGGCCATCACAAAGCAAATGAAAGCAGGTATTTTCAGAGCATTGTCTCCTTAAGGAGATAGAATTAAATCAAAGGAATAGGAAGGCATCTACTTTAAATAAGGCATTTTTTACATAGTGAAAACAGCATAAACTGGAGCACATGTACAGAATTTCATCATGCCTATTAATAATGATTAAGTCTAGTCTAAAAATAACATGTGTCCAATGTCTAATTCCACTTCAGAAGATTGTTCAGGAGTTAACTGCCTGTCATCCATGTAGATACAGACTGATTTCCTGCAAAAGGCACAACCTCTGCATCCTGGGGTTGGTGCTATAAACCTCATATGCATGACTGCAAATCATATAAAAACATGAACCATGCACCATGGGACGTATAACTGCAACAGAGAGAAGGTCTTTGATTTAATGTCCCTCTCCCTGCCTCATCTGTTAATCCCACAAACCCTCCTGAGGGTGCCAAACCCTTGTACGGGTAGCTTGTCCCTTTAAATATCCCCATTAATGTACAACAGTGATTTTACTTTAATGGAATCCCTCATTGACTGGTTAATGTTGAGCAACAATGTGATTGAGTCCCTCACTATTTTTCTTAATGGTGGATGTCACTGTGATGGATTCCTTCATTGGCTGGTTAATAAGAGGGGGGGTGGTCACTGTAATTGAGGCCCTAATTGGCTGGTTAATGATGGGTGTTACTGTAATTGAGCTCCTCATTGGCTGGTTAATAGTGGCATTCTCTATGACTATAACCGTCACTGGCTGGTTAATGATGTTGGTCCTTGGGACATTACCTGTAATGGCGTGGTGGGAGAAGACCTCCACGTAGGTCAGGTAGTTGTGTGGGCAGTGTCTCTTCAGCCACCGGCAGACATCCTGCTGGCTCCACAGAACCACAGGCCTGGACAGACCCGAGAGGGTAGGGCTAGTGTGGTACACTGCGAAGGCCTCACCCGGCCGCAGCTGGAACGCACGCACACACACACAAACACGCCCACATACACACGCACACAGCAGAAAAGAAGGAGTGTTACTAAACATGCTGCCTTTGTTTTTTTCCTTGGATATAGAGGACATTTCACGTCATGTCAGGCCTGAAGTCGCTTAGGCTGTTTCAGTTATAGCAAGAAACTGAAGAAGGCCAGAGTCGTTTACAATGACAGGTACATGAAACATGCGTGAGATTGGAAAGTGAGGAGGTGAAGTAAGCACTATGTTAATGCAGACTCAGCAAAAACTATCAAAGTGAGATGACAATTACAGATGATATCCCCTGACAAGTGGATCATTACTGTGTACAAATACATACTTGTGTGCATTGTGTGTGTGTGTGTGTGTGTGTGTGTGTGTGTGCTTGTGTCTGCATGTGCATGCATGTGTGTGTACACATGCAAATTCCCACTGTGAGGAGCCTCAACTGACAGTGTAGCGGGATGAATGTTGTGCTGATGCAGAAACGCAGGAGCTCAAGCGCTCTCAGAAATACAGGAGCTCACAGACACGCTGGAGCGCAAACGTTCCCCGAAACACAGCAGCTGAAACGTTCACAGATCCATCCCAGAGGCGCCCAGCATGATGGGCTCTCTTCACTGCAGAGTGCTCTGCTGAGGCACAGGCACACAGAACATCCCACCTCATCGCTGTGCACTGCTGTGCCCCACAGCAGCGATGAACACAAATGCTCCAAAGTCCCCTCAAACATCAAACTACCGCAAACCTGTCTGTGAGAGCAGCACACAACAAACAGGGGGCGAATGGAAGATGCTGGGGAGACCAATAGTGGGAAAGAGTTACAAAGCAGTCACACAGGGACACCATGAGGAAGAGAGAGATAGGGAGAAGGAGGGTATAAATCTGTTCAGCAGCTAATATGGCATTTCCACAGGCCAAGTTGAATGATGCATGGGGATAGCAAATGACAGCACTAAATCAATATTTTACAGACTGGGTTTAGCTGCGCCTTCTTCGACACACTTTTGCCCAATCAGAAACCACCACCTTACACATGACATCGCTACAGCAACTTTGCAGAGTTAGCCTTTTAGGGATACTAAGACCTTGTCCTGCTGTGCTGAAATACAGCATATGTGAGCCAAAAAAAAAACAGATCTGAAACATGTATCCAGCCGATGTTACCTAACTCTGCCTGGTAGCCATGCCGACAGCTCAGGTTTGAATCTTGCATAATGCTTCTCCTGTAGCAGTGGTTCCACAAATTCAAAATGAGACTTGTATCCTTGGTCCATCTCTCTGCCTGCCCCACATGCTTCCTTTAACTTTTGTTACTTTTGATACCCTTGGTATGGCCTGTGGGGGACCTTTTTACACCCCCTTTCATAAGCCATAAGGAGTGGAATCAGAATTATAGCAACGGTAAGGGTGTGGGTCTGGAGCCTTAAACCAACTCCGTGTCCTAGAGGAGTCCCAACATTCTGCCCTACCCCCAGACTCATAGAAAACTTTCTGTCAGGGAACAATGTGAGTCGGCCACCAAGCTACAGCAGTCTGTCTGAACTGTGTTTTCTCTTTTTTTCCATGGACACTTTTCACTGTAAACTCGCTGCCTCAGTCTGGAGTTTGGAAGCCACTAACTGCCGAACTATGGCCTGCACTGTCAATCTTTCAAGCACTTCTTTGCATTATTTATCCTGTTTTGTCTCAGACGACACCGATTTTCCACACACACTGAGTCTGACTCTGAGCAATATGATGTTAAGCAGTATTTCAGCCCATGAGATCTGACAGAAGACAGGCTGCTACGCAGATGACAGTGCTGTCAATGAGCGCTTTACACCAGCCCACCCTCAGTTAAAAAAAAAAAAAGTCACTGATTAGAAAGTGATAAAACCTTGACTGTGACAGGGGTGCTACCCAGGAAGGCAAGGTCCTGTACTCTTGCTTGTCTGCACAGGTGCTTACAAAGAGTGATGGAGTCATTAAGATTAGTCTCGCTTCTCTCTTGCCACTGGACTGGGGTCAGCAAACCGTGGTGAAGAGGGAGCTCGTCAAATCAAGGGCCACTCTCTCCAGCCTTCTCTGACATTCTTGGATTCCCTGTAATGAGCTCTGGCTGCTGAATTCAAACAGCCATCCAGGTCTTACCTTCAGTTCAAGAGGTATTTATTTTTAAACTATTGTGTCCTTCTGTGTGAAATCAGCCCATTTTTGGCTTGACCATCTTGTATGTTCCTGATATTAACTGTACCTTTTCTCCTGTGGAAATTACCCCTCAGGCAAAATTTTTACCTTAAATCACTTTTTTTAAATTTAGGTGAGTGGTTTTATATATATGTATGTGTGTGTGTGTGTGTGTGTAGACTGTAGTACAGATTACCGGCATCAGCGCATCCTACTATTTTTGAAACATGAATATTTCAGGAGATCTCTCCTTAAATATGAATTTAGTATTTCAACAACATGAGGCTGTCCTGATCCTGCCAGTCATGCAGTTACAACAGACACCAGGGAAGGGATTTTAATTTCAGATACACAAAACAAACCACCTGTGGGAGCTCATCACTAATTTTACTTAACTGGCTTACACAGTGTTTCAAATGTTTTCAAATGTAGAAAAACTGTCAGATATAAAAAAAATCTATAAAGTAGGCATACTAATTGATGTATTTGTACTTCCACCAGTAAACTGGCTTTCCCTGAGGGACATACCTCATAAGAGATGCAACATTATTTCATTTGGATTCTTTTTCCCTCATTAAGTTGGCATAGCTTGCATCATTTAACTTTCACCAAACCAAAAACACATCTACAAAATATGGCATGACATATTGTAATTTTATAGTGTACTGAGCAGAACATTTCCACTTTTCCTCCACTCAAAAAACACGGGACTAATCTAGTAATTCAAGAATTTAAAGGCTTGTTCCGTTTTTAATGGACATTTAAGAATGCTCTACTTCAAGCAAGAAGGAAAGCTTCACTGGCTAATGGCTTGTTTCCATTCTCTGGGAACAAAGTGGTCGTTTGGAAGGAAGGACCCAGACTAAATAGACTCCATTTGTTTCCTTGTTGAAAAGCTTTTGTGAGAGCCCATTTGAGAGAGAAAAAGAAGACTGCCTCTGCCAGCCAGCTCAGTATTTCAAAACAAAGAATCCATTTGACTGATGTAGAAAAGAAAAAAAATCATTTCATGAAGCTTGTCTTTTAGGCCTAAAATATGAATTCAGGCAAGAATGATGACTAAAAGCCAGCACGGCATAAAAAAAATGACACGGGACCCCTACACGCATTCGTCAAAATCAGGCGTCATAATTCAGTGCGCATCTGAGTCCTGGAACACAGCAGCTCAGTGTTTATTCCCATGCTCTTTTTATCAGCACATGGCTCTGCATCAGGGGCTCACAATGCTTTCTCACAGACCAGCTCAGCACACAGGTAATGCTGGGCATGTCTTATGCTTCAATGCTCAGCCTCATAAGACTATTGTATAGAGGATAAAAGGCTTATTTTAGCACTGTTTTCCAGCTTAATGTTTAATCATTGGTTTATAACTGTATCTTGTTCTTACCGATCTTACAACATGCACTTTATGAATCCTTCCAGTGCCATGATGGTCTTGTTATTCATCAAATAAATAATGAAATAATGATCTACGAACAAGCTGCAGATATGAAATCAAAAGGCTGATAGAGACTTTCATTTGCTAGCCTGCATTTTTTCCAGTCCACTGTATGGTTCCTTTTGTTCTGGTTTCCAAGAGCCTTTTCTTGTTGGGGCCAAGGAAATTTTTTTTTTTGCCCTGATCTATTTTCTAATTTTTCAGATTGTCTCAGGAAAGCACATTCTGTTCAACATTTGTTCAGATGTGTTATGACAAATTTTGATTACTTGGTTGACTGATTGATTAACTGACCGATTGATTGATTGATTGACTCACTGATTGGTTGATTTTCCAGACACATTCTTAAAGGCAAACTTAGAACATTAACTACAGTTATAACGCTTTATTCTGTCACATCACTCTTGTATTGTTCTCATGTAAATGAGTCTGACCATGCGCAGAGGACAAATGAATAATGTAAAAGCAGAAAATAGAGGAGAAGAGAAGGGAGAGAGATGGACAGAGACTGAGAGTTTGAGATAACAGACAGAGAAAGATGTAGACAGAGAAAAAGTGAGATGGATAGACAGATAGATATGGAGAAGGAGGAGACTGACAGATAGAGGTGAGATGCATGCTGAGAGGTACCTGTAGGGCCTCTGTCCCAGGCTGCTGTAGGAGCTTCACTGTCCTGCCGCCGGCTGTCTTCTGCCCACGCCCGTCGTGCCAGGTCAGGTTTCCGCCCGCCTTCCGGGCCCGCTGGAAGCTCAGGTCCTCTGCCGAGAGGGCGTGGTCTAGCACCGCCCGACAAAACCTGAAACTGGACCCTGCTGTGGGACGAAGGCAGATGACGGCTCAGACACTACTGATAATAAAATGAGAGAGGAGAGATAGAGATGGAGAAACAAAGAGGAGAAAAAAGAGGAGACAGAGGTGGAGAGTAGAGAAATGAGGAAGAGAGAAAAGAGAGACAGAGGGTGGAGAGAGAGTAAAACAGAACAAGGGAGGAAAGAGCAGAGTGGAAGGAGTGGAGAGGAGCTTCTGTCTGCTTCCTCAGTGTCATAAAAGCTTACATTGATTTTGTCAACTGTAGAGGTGTGTAGGGAGCAGTCCAGTAGTTCTTTCTAATGAGAAGCAACAGAGCATTGGTGTGTAAAGAAATTGTCATCAGTGTTTATGTCCTTGCTGTGTGGTCAATACCACTTGTTATCCCCCGACAGCTTGTTTGCCTCTCTTTATGTGCATAACTTCTGGGCTGGATATATGCCAGTGCATTATGATGCTACCGACAGTGCATTAAACATTCCATTATGGATTATGAGTTATGTGGCCAGAAGGATTTACATCGTCCTTGGAGACTGACGAAGTGTTGTCTTGCTTATGATTAACACACAATGTGTTCGTCTCAAAAGTGATAAGAATGACAAGTTAGCAGCTTCATTAGGGAAGGTTCTGTGTGGTGGTGTCTGAAGACAGAGGGCTTGAACAGAGTTTGCTGACGTTAACCAGTTCCCCTTGTGAGGCTCATAGAACTGGATGGACATGGAATAACATGGAATCAGAATCTTTATTCAAATTCAAAGTCTATGCACTAGAGGCTGTTAAGATTCCAGAACATCATGTAGGCCTAGCTCTGCCCCCTGTGTAGTTCTTACAACTAAAATCAAAATGAAAGATTCAGCCAGTGTAGTTATTCTACTGCTGATATCTGGAAACGAAATGCTTTTATAAATCCCCACTGTATGTTTTGACAGGACTGAAATAAAGAAGAATGCAATCATATTTTATGCACTGCCCAGTACCTTGAACATCTGATACAAGTATCCCATGTTACATTCCATGCTAACAATTTGCAAAGCTAAAAAGCTTTAAAAAGCTGCAGACAGGACAGTTTATCAGTGCATCCTCATTTGTGAAAAAAATCTGCCCTTAAACCACATTATCACAGTCAAGTTCAAGTTCATTTTTGCATCAAATGTCACAGTGAATGAACCCTTTTACAGATTTCAACTACATTTTTAAAAAAAACTACTGTCACATTACTATTGAAGAATTAAATTTAATCTACTGTAGCACCAATTTCAAATTTCATAGCTGCTTTATAAATCATATACAAAGGAATGAACGTAGAATGAAAAACATGACAATTTAAGTCTCTACAGTGAAAGTCCCTTTTCAGCAAGCACAACAGCCTAATGCCCACATTCACTGTGGAGAGCCATTTTTCTAACCCTGGGAACCAGGCATAACAATATTTCATCTTGAAATAGAACCGATAATAAACTGTAGGCACCATAAACTAAAGTGATTTTATACCCAGAGGGTTCCCACAATGCACCTTTCCATTAGTCATGCCAAAATATGAACCATGATTAATGAAAAGGATTTGAAAAGTTCATGACAAAGGTCTGGAAGCGAACATTTTTTTTCTTCTCCTTCCTCACAGAGGACCAGCGGAATGAAATACTTTAAACTGCAAGACCTGGAGTCTAGACTGCACTGAATCACTATCAAAACAAGCTGGATTACCCTCTTTACCTTAAATGTCTGCAATAATGGATCGATGTCCTACTCAACAATACACTTATTGTATTGCTGAGGACATAACAAAGCACAAACCTATTTCAGTTATATGGTATTCGTCCTTATAAAGACCTGTGCAGATCATATACTGACAGGTGTTTACCACTCATTCAGTTTAGTTTCTATGTTAAAGCCACATTTGTAATTATGCAACCTATCTCTAAGAGGGTACCCAAATCCCTCCAATACTTGCTTGCAGTAGCCTACAATGGTACAAGTCTCCACAATACTTCATGACTATAAAGAAGAGAGCCCAAGCAACTCTTCTTCATTACAACTATAAGGGAACAGAGGATAAAAGCAAACAAAATGGCAGATATGTGTCCCCGTGCCACAAACAGCACAGCTGTGATCGCACTCATCATCAGACATGCCACTCTCTGCAGGCTACTGGTGACTGCATTGTCACCACCTCAATAACCAACATTACTATAATATTCATAGATGGCTATTTAACTTGTCATATCATCAGCAAACTATTACAGCAGAACATTGTTAATCCCAAGAGCAGAGACGGTCATTATCACATCTTGCAGCTCTGCCAAATACGGTAGCAGGGAGAGACGCATGCTGGCGTTCACTGCTGTCGTATTTACCCCTGACAGGGAGACGTCCAGGGGATCTGTGAGCCCAGGGAAAAAACTGCAGGCTGGGTAATAAATCAAATCAGGGAGGGGGGGGTAGTGGGGGGAGGAATTAGGGGGGATGTGGCAAACAGGGGTGCAAATTGATTGAAGCTGACTTTCACTCACAAGAGAGACTGTGGACATGCTGGAGAAAGATTCGTTCCACACACTGGCAAATCACTGGCATCACAAATGTGGTACACGAAGCATCAGCACCATGGCCATTGTGCTTCTACCCCATGAAACATTACACAAGCGCCTGCTGTGTAGTTAAATCAACGTTGTTTGGAGAATCAGATCGATGAACTTGCTAAGCAGATGCCCTTAACCAGGATAACTTCACAGAGCATGGTTTTGCACGTTCTACAACTTATTAATACAGAAGGAGTTATTTCATGGGGAACAACTGAGGCAGAAGACTTCTGTCTTGCCCCAAACAGGATTTGCACACAAGACCCTCTGGTGAAGTCAGCTGATTGCTCTCAACACTGTTGCACAATAGTTAGAGGTAAGACTAAGAGATAAGAGACGCGTAATGGGAATGTATGAGAACCAACAGCCGTGTGGATTCTGGTGTTCCACAGGTGTGGCAGTGTCTTCCACAGCAATGAGGAGAGCACTGCACTGACACTTCATGCATGCATGTATGTGTGTGTGTGTGTGTGTGTGTGTGTGTGCGCGCGCACGCATGAATGCATGTGTGTATATGTGCAAGCACATCGAGCCAAATGTTTCTAACAAAACAGTCCCACCCTCACTGGTTCACCACTCCACCTCCAAGATGGCACTGCCCACCCCTCCAGTGGTGGTCTGCTCCCCCTTCCCCAGTGGTGGTCTGCCCCACCCCCAGGGGTGCTCTGCCTTGCCCCTATCCATCTGTTGTGGTTTTTCAAAGCAAAACCAAAGGCAACACAATGGCTCAGCAGCCAATCTTCTCTTTTAAAGTATGCATTCAGCACATAATTCATGTATTTGACAACCTCTGTGAGTTTATTGTCATTTGGGAGATGCGACAGTGATGTTTCCACAAACAACCTAAAGGCATGCATAGTGACGCGTGGGTGTCTCTGAACAGATTAGAACTGAATAGAAAAACAAAAGCTGAAAGTGTGATGCTCAGTGAGTGGTCTCTCAGACCAGAACTTGGCAAAAAATGATCTTCCCGCATCTTGTGTTCATTATAAACCTGACCTCCTTTTTCTGATAATTGTCTGTAATTATATTTCACAGCATCTGCAGAGCTCATCTACTTCCTCTGCCCTCCAGCTCTCTGAATGAGTGTATATGAATTAACATGAAAGTCATAAGAGGTGTGCGTGTGGTGTGGTGTGCGTGTGCGTGTGTGTGTGTGCGTGTGTGTGAGGGAGAAGAGGGGTGGGGAGGTCAGTCTGTCAAGGATCAGCAAGGAGACAATGATCCACAAGTACACACCCCCTCAAAGGTAGACACTAAAAGAAGTCATTCTGTGTAATCTTATTTAACAATTGACTAACATTGATGATATCTAACTTGTAGGAGATGTATATTTCATCTTCTGATGATCCTGTATGTGCGTTGGCAATATAAATGTAAATCTGCCATTCAGAAATCACCAAATGAATTGTATTCTATTATATAAACACAGTGAGAGGGAGGGAGAATGCAGTTTCATTCTGTTAAAGATAACAGACAGGAAATGACCAAACCTTTAGATTTAAGACACTTAATCTCTTTAAGCTCAGCAAAAGCAGACCCAGGAGGGGATTTGATTAAGTTTTAAAAGGGATTAATAAAGAGGACCAAGCTGAGTTCTGCCTGCAGGACAAGAGGGCATTGGTGGAAATTACGTAAAAGTACATTTCACACTAACACTAGGAAGTATTTTTCATGCAGTTTTAAATTTATGCAATAGTTTCCCAGTATTCAAAACTTTCAAGATAGATGGAGTGGAGACTATGGACAGAGCTGCGCACCAAATTTCAGTGGCAAGATAAGAATACAAACAAGCAGACACAAAATATGCAGAGTGGTAGAAAAGATCATAAGGAAGGTTTCCTTTTTCTGATCTCACAGCATAGTAGGGGCCTAGGAATAAGGCACAAGAGAAAACAGAAGAGGAGCATAAGAGCAGCCATAAGAGCTAGATCACCTTACACACACACAGCACCCACCATGGATCTGTAACTGTACATCAGATTTGACTCCAGGTAAGTGGTGTTGAGGTGTCAGCGACTATATCACATTTTGTGAAACATCATTAAATAAAGGTAAGATCTGTGGCTGACCAGCAGAAAATGTGGAACTGAGAGTGTAATTACAGCACCACGTGCGATGCGGTCCAGCAGTCTGCAGGTCAGAGGACAGATCGACAGGCTGCTGCTGTGGATGGCTCTGTCCCTGCAGTGAATTCTCTGGAGACAATACTCTTTCCTTAATTAATGTTAGCGGGCCAAAGAAACACAGGCCTATAGATGTAATTGGTCATCGTTTTTAGGAAGTAAAGTGGCTTCCAATGGTTTGAGATTAAGCTGCAGCAAATACTCTGACACACTTGTGTTAAGAGATAGTTTGGTTTAATCCTCACTCCCAACGCAACACTCTTGCGGTCCTTGCTGCTGAAGAAACAAATGGATTCAGCATGGCTGTAGAATTATGGGGAGAACTGGATTAAAATGGACTCTACCAAAACTTAAAGGAGTGGGCCTGGTCCCTGTTTCTTCCACATAATGCATCTTGAAGTGCAAATTAAATCTCAGAATAGTATACTAATCCATCACAGAGCTACTAATATTATTTAACATTATAGCGCTGAGTAACAAACAGACAGAGGCTACCATTACAAGATCCTAAGGTATACCCCTAGTTTAATAACAAACACTCCATCTGTTAGCTAAACCTGGAGAGAAGCCAGTGATGAGACAGTTTGAGAAATTCAATTCTCTTAAGTAAAAACCGCAGACAGCTGGTTTCTGATATTCATGTCCCAATACAGGGATCATTAAAACAATCTCTGTATTCCTCCTGATACCATCTGATCCTCCCTTAATCTGCCTCATCCAGCCTTAATACCAGTCTCACAGCATCCTGGATCAATTCTGATGCAGACAGTCGAGACCAGAATGTACCATGTCCAGAACACAGTGTGGAAAAGAATACAGCATGTAGATTTTATACAGTAACTAACAGAGCGACCAGTAAAGAAAAGCATGTATACTTTGAAGAATGGAATGCAGACACTGTAGAACAGAATTACCAGCAGATCAAGATCAACAGGCTGTAGACATTGTAATACGGAGAGTACAAAGTGTAGAATATAGGCAGTGTCAAACTGAGTGTAGACTAAAACACAATACAATTTAGAGTAAAATCTGGAATGTCGACATGTAGAATTTAATGCAGAATGCAGGTTTATCACATTCATATTACCTAATGGCTTCCGATGGTATGTCACCATGGTTGAGCGTCTTTAACTATACTGTGTACGGTATATGGAGACATGCTACAGTAACATGCAAATGAAACTTTCCTTAGATGAGCCTGGGCTCCAGGACTGATTTGAGTCTGTTTCAGAGTGGCAGGCAGACAAGACAGGGCAGGCCAAAGAGGCAAACGGAGTGGGTGAGAAGGATGAGACTGAAGGAGATGGATGGAGAGAGGTAGTGGATATGGGAGATGGACAGAGAAAATGAAAGGAGGAAAGAGGGCACAGCATTATTATACCAAGAGGGAGAAAGAGAAGGAAGGGAGGGAGAGAGAAAGAAAGAGTGGGAGAGAGGAGAAGAGACAGAGAAAGAGGTATAGATGGTGTGGGGAGAGAAAGAAAGAGAGAGAGAGAGAGAGAAAAAGAGCGGGGGGGGGGGGGGGACAGCATTATAATACATGCACTCAGCTCAGCTTTCCACTGTCTAGCCCACCTGACACTCTGAATTGCGGGCCCCGTTTGTGCTGCTGTGGTGCCTGCAGGCAGCCTATTTCAGTGTTATTACTGGTGGGGGCTGTGGGTCCACATTACACCAGTCAGGCTCACAAATGCATTACATCCAAATGAAAACCACAGCTCCAAACTCTATATGGGTCCAACACACCTTCAGGACACGAATGACAGACCCTCCCCCATTCACACAAGGAATGAGAGGACTAAGAGGAATGCAGTTCAGTCAGGAGGATGGTGAATTACTGTAATATTCACAAAGTGGAAAATTATTCCCTGACTGCAGTTGTGAGACACCCGGAAAACAGTGGAATGTTAACAAACAGTAAACATTGCATGCAAGTTCAGAGACTGTTAGATGTTCATAGGGATAGCATGAAGGATTCAAGTGGGCTATGGGGGGAGTGGACAAGGAAAGCAATATCTCTATGCATGGCATCAGGCCAGTCCCTTAGAGATACTCTCCACACTAACAAACAAATTTATTAAAACCAGATGGGAATAATGGCTTTTCATCCCAGTGTGTGTACCTTCCCATTCCAGCCCCCAGTAATGATTTGTTTGGCAAATTCCTTTACAACCAAGAATTATGACAGTACTTTATATACTGCTTATTTATACAGCTGGATATGATCTTATGAAGTTAAACACATTGCCAAATAGGGCAACCCTCCCTTGGTTTACAGAAGGGATGGGGGCGTTCCATATATTTGTCCCTGACCTTCAGAAGGAGCCTGGTTATGGGGGGATCTTTAAAAAGACCTAATTAGTAGCCACCATTTGTACCATATATACTCATTAAAAACCGAACCACAGTCAGTGCTAAAGCTAATGTAAGTGGAGATATTGGACACGGTCTCCTGGCTTCCTTAATGAGCGCGGAGTGTGTGCAGGGAAAAAGAGGTTTGGACCCATGATAATGAGATTTACGAGGGGCACCAAGGAGGCTGCAATGATGCATTCTGCAAATGCACACAAACACACTAGAAGCTCTAACACAACAGTGACATTCCCTCAAACCAGCTGAAACCAAATAAATCTGCACTTTACCCGCAGGAAGCACCCACTGTTGTCCACTCAGATAAAACACCACTGGCAATGGAAGCTGTCAAAGGGGCTGTTCTTTCAAAAAGGGAAACCCCAGGGTAAGGTGTTTCATTCGACATCTCAAGCATTCGTTTTTTGGTGCTTGGCAGTGCTGTTGACTTACTCCTGCATTCAGCAAACATTTGTCCTGAACTTGACTCACAATTAAATAAAAAAAGTTTACTAGCAGAGCTTGGTGACTTCAGTGATTAACTACATTGATGAAAAAAGGTGTTCATATTGGAATAAATGAAAACTCTCACTAAGTACAAGTTAAGGGCACATGCTGCTTAAATCCATTGATTAGTTTTTGCACAGTATATCCAGCCAAACACTTAATCTGAGTTATCTTTTCAAAATCCTAGTTGCTTGCCATTTTTTCTGGAGATTATAAACTGTTTAATGATCTATTGATATTGAGGTTGGATGATAATAATGTGGAAAAGCAATGATGCCTGTTTCAGAGCACAGCTCCCAAGTGCCCTTGAAATCCTCTGGAGAATGTTACTGACTTTACCATGTATTGATTTCTCCTTCTTCCACTTTATCATCTTATCTAAGTCCCTGGGATGAACACACACATGTTTATCACCTAATTTATTCAAACAGTTCTAATCCTGTAAGCGCAATAGCAAGTAGCAGGTGCTTATTTAGTATTCTACTTTAGCATCTTACCACTGTTGCCTGAGCTCAGACTATTAACAATTACATGATCACTGTGAAGTTCAAACTTTCTAAAATGCAGACACTTGCAAACTCACTTATTTACACACTCAACACTAACACACTCACTCACACTTATACAATCCCTCAAAAACTAACACACTCACAAACTCATACATCAAATATTCTTAACTGCCAGGCTTCAGTGCAAACCAACTTCAAAGCACTCTAGCCTCCTGCTGAGACAATCACCAAATGACCAGGGAGGCCCCCTACTGGCAACACAAAGAAAGTGTTTTAAAAAATAACCACATTGATGACTTCTTCTAAAAAATAAAATATGGCTTGACACTAATTTGAAAACAATCCCTTAAATGAATGTTTCTTCCATTGACAGACATAAAAGCAACATTTTTATTTCAGTAGTAGGGGTAGTAGGGGTGGGGTGCAGTGGGGGTGTGTGGGTGGGGGGGCGGGGGGGGGGGGGGGGGGGGGGTGAGTGAAAGCTTAGGGGGCATAACTTCAGTCACCTTCCACAGAACACCTCCTGGCTTTCACCTGAGCTCAGGTTAGAGTTTACTTCCACAGCCAGGCTTAAGGTGGAACAGTAGTGCTTCAGCTGGCATTCACACCTGTGTCTACATTTAAATGTTTGGTGAAGTCCCTCTCACCCATGAAAGCAGGGTTAGTGATGCTCATTACACAATGACATGGTGTGAACGCTCTAAAACACACTTTTAAAAGACTACAGCAGAAATTCTGAAACTGGAAACAAAAAGTAGGTAAAGTGTCAACCAGCTAAAAATATGTCTTTTATGCAAAAGAGATTCTGTCAAGCTCAGAGAGTTGCAGTATGAACATTAAAACTTTACCTTAGGTATCTGCATGGTAATCTCTCTTTTCTACATGTTATCCACTTTCACAGGTTCAGATGCAGTTCAGATCAAAGGCACAATGGAAGCTCCCAAGCTGGGTTCCTAATTTTCAATCTAATAGAACAAGTTCAGTTCCCAAACCTCCACACACACAAACAAGACTTATAGTTGTAATATTATCCAGTATATTCCAAATCTCTTCTTTGGGACCAGTGTTCATTCCTTCACTACTCCTTAATGTAGAAGTGAATATTAATTAAGTTATATAGATTGTACTCTTGAAGCACCTAATACCCAAAATAATTAAAAGAAAAGATATATGTCTTGGCTAAAATTTATAATTTCACTGTGTCCAGGGGAAAGCCATGAAAGAATCTTGCAACTTAACCACCTAATCCTTTCATTTCAATTCTAAACACAGAAATATATTCATACATCATGCATTCACACGAGAGTACACAGACAAACACATGCCACGAGCTGTTGCCCAAATCCAGAAGTACCTCCAGCTTTCCATTTCAGCACCACGTTTTACTCAAAACAGCGCCGTTCGAATCTCCTCTTTGTATCCCAAAGGACAATTCGAGTTTAGGCGATTGGGAGGTATTTCACATGTTGCTGGTCAAATACTGTATTTGAGGTGTGTGCGATGCAACAGGGAAATACTTCATTAGTCAGACAGAGAGGTAGGCTGCACTATTTTAAAATCTGCTACGGGTTTCCTTTTGGATTCTACCACGGTTAGCTACGGTACCCCTCTTGTGCAAATGGGACTCCGCAATAATTCCCTGGTATGAAAATATGCGAAGGATAAACCGCAAACACTGTGGCAAGTGTGTAACTTCATAACACAATTTTCCCGTTAGGCAGCATCTGAAACTCAAATACGGCTGCAAACATCTCCCAACTTTCAGGTAACAAATGGTGTAGCCACAAGATTCTAGAGACCACACCCCATTTAGTAAAATGACATTTTCAGCGGATACTTTTATATGACGAGCGAAATATTCAAGGACAACAACATAGTAAGACCTATTATTATCATGACTATATCCTTGTATTTAATTTGATAAATGCACAGCTGTGTCGTTATGTCTTAACTTCACAGACTAAAAAAACCTAGTTCTAAATACAAAATAAATGTATTCAAGTGTAGTTAACAAAATGAGAAATAACAGTGGAGTATTTTGTTTCCGTGTACTGTGAATATAACGGCGCACATTTCTTACCGTCAACAGCCATGCTGTTTCCCACTCCGTGCCTGCCTCTGATCTTTTCAGAAACAGTGACCCATGTTCAGTTACCGGTGACCGGAACGACTTGTGCGTTGCGAGATCACTGCGACCGACCACGTCGGTGTTTCCCAGTTGTATGTCGTCCAAATACTGAATGATCGAGTGTTAACGTTCCCGTTTACGCCCCACCCCCTGCTCTTTCCTCTTGCCGATAACAAACCGTGGGAAACCCAGTGTGCTTAACTCCTCCTTTCCATACCTGACCGTTGAAACCGGCCTCCGACTGTCGAGTCTACATCCGAACAGTAGCACCTGTGGGTATGTAGCTACGTAGAAACCTTTGCCAACTCGGCGTCATATTTAAAGAGGCACATTTATATTACTTTCCTCTGGCTATGTAAAACGAGCTAAGCGCTGTATGCAGAATCCATATTTCATGTGCCACGTATTCCTAATAACTGTCAGATTTGATGTTCTAACAAGGAAAAAAAACACACGCTCCTTTTGAAAAAGAAGGATGTCCTCGGGGAAGAGCTAAATGGGAAAAGTGGTGGAGAAGATAATTGTAGAGAAATGGCGTTTTTGAAGGAAGCCTGCTGGCGGTTTGACTCAACTGGTATGGAACTCTTACGGTAGATGCCATCGTGAGAAACTGCCGCCCATATCATTCCCACGTGCAAGTGGTGTCCCACACCATATAATTAGCGCTTTTTTGGTGATGTTTTTGAAAAGCCAGTTTTAACCTACTGTCTTATCGGGAGAAACCCACAGACTGGTTACAGACTGAAAAGAACGAACTTTTTCTGTGTCCAGCAGCAAGCATGTAATGGCGCGAACTAATAAGCGGTTTCATGCCTAAGACGCTTTACCTTGTTCCGCTCGGTGTTGCGCGCTCTTTTGTGCAACAGCAGCTTTCTTGACTGGGAGAGTCCTGCAAATAATGCTACGATGTTAAGGTAAAAACAGGTGTCTTGGGAAATATTTTTGATAATGAAAACTGACAAGCAAGTGATAACATTAATTTTACGGTGATTCACCTGCAGTGGGGAATACAATACCTGTAACAGCGCTGTTATTTAGTTACTATGCAAGTGAGTGCCTCACACTTTTACATGTCATATCTGGAGATTTACTTAAAGTAAGTAAATTACCTTACTGAGGTTGAGCAAACATCAGCACCTTACTCTTGCTTGGAATTTAAGACAGCTACTGGAAACAAGCCATTTTCTGTAACCACTGTAATGGACCAACACATGCTCTGCGTATGACGAGCCCAGGGTAAAGGGCTTGCTGGCAATCTCAAGGATGAGCCTCCCCAAAGCCAAGGGATTGTGTCAGTCAGAGGTTACTGTATACTGTCTCCATTCCAGCTGAGCTCTGATTGAAAGATACTTGTAAATGCAGTCACATAACCAAGCCAATATCAGATCAATAATGTGTCAGCCCTACAATGGGACACCATGTTCTGTTAACAGCTGGTAGCACATATACATGTTATGTTCACTGTAGAATATTTGAGAAGAAGGGCATGGGGCTGATGTTCCTTGTAGGATTTGAACCCACAGCCCTAGTGGCCAGAATGCAGTGCATTGCTTGCTAAGCCACATGAATGCTCACCTGTTTTGTAGGACAGTGAGGGGAAAGTATGTCTTGTAAAAGAACATACTCATCTCATGTCTGAGTGTACACGAGACAGCAGGGCAGAAAATCATACCTATCTAAAGGGTCTGATTTAGTTGCAACATCCCTGTTCATTTCCAGACAAGTTTCCTGTTTTTGACTTATGTAACATTTAGACATTTGACAAATGCTCTTATCCAGAGCGAATCACAAAGCAAAGGTACAAAAATGCATATGAAAAGGACAAAAGAACGAAAGAACAACCTAAGCAGCTCTAGAAATGGTAGCATCACACATTCAGTCAGTTACTCTTTGAGGGAGTGATCAGCTCCCCTAAAGTAACAACACCATCTTTGTTCTTCTACTAGATGGTGGAAAATGCACAAGTAAGTGGAGCCGTAGATAGATGTCTATTACTAGATGGCAGGAATTCCAATACTGGCTTGGGTGACAAAAAAAAATGCAGTAACAAAATGTTTGATTCTGTGTCTGTGAGCAAACACTGGACTCCAAGTTTATCACAAGTGCATCAGTGTATAGAAACAAAACTAAAGCGGCACGCTGTTATTGTCTGGGACTAAAAAATCCCACCAAAACGTTAGTGCTTGCTCTTGGGCACCTTTTCACATTTGAGTGAATGAAACATATTTTTGTTATGGATGTTGGTATTTATCTTATTTCTTTAGGTGGAATTTTTTAGTCCTAGACAGTAGCAGGTAGTTATGGAGGGCTTTCTAACGGCAGCACTCATTGCTTGGTGGATCAGAGCAGAAATGATCAAACCAACATGGTACAGCCAGAGGTGAAGTCCACCACTAGGGGGAGCAGTTGGAGTAGAACATTCTAGAAGCATGGCTGTCACAAAAATGCAACAAAATGTAAAACAAGTCTAACATGCCCTCAATAAAGAAAGAAAGAGGAACTATGAAGCACAGGAAATTGAAGTACTTGAAGCACTTATCATTTCTACAGAACAATAAAACCAAATTTACACTTTATACATTTTAAGCAATTAAATTACAGATACAAAAATGACCTTGATTAAGCTGGTTTAATGACCTTTGAGTGCTGTCACAGTTGATACTATTATGAGAGAACAGCTGTTTCATTGCAGAATCTCATTTTATATTCCTGCTCTCTTGAATGTGATGTTCAGCTATTGAGCAAAGTCAGACTTGTACAGTTCTATAGATCATGCTCTCTCTACATGCCCACCACAGTCATTTCAATGTGAATCATTCCTCAGTGCAATCAGAACTTTGCTGGCTGCTGGTTTACCAGTTTTCAAAAGGCTCTTAATTGATAAATACTTTCATGCATACCCTGTGGATATTTGTGAAAGGCCTGTTCTCCAGTCTGTTCCAGCTTCTTAAGTAAACCAAGGATAGTACAAAATCCCCACATGGCCTCTTTAAATTTATTTCTGTCTGTGCCAAGGCACACCAGCATTAAGAGCCCAACTTCCCTGTGTTGACAACCAATAATAATAATAATAATAATAATAATCGTCATCATCATCATCATCATCATCATCATGCATTTAAATTGTGCCCTTCTCAAATCCCTGAATGAAGCAGGGCTGGTCATTCAGTTTAACCAAAGACCAGTGCAGCCAGGCTGTTCTTGCCTAAAAGGACAGGTCCTTCCCAAGCTTCAGTAAACTGTGTGCAGTGGTCAGACGAGACTGCGCTGTGCTATTTACACAACCATTTTTGCACACAGAATCAGCTGAGACCATGACCCTCCCTTTCTCTGAGACCAGCATATCGAGGGCCGTGGAGTTTTTCAACCTGGTGGCTTCAAAATGCGATTAAACAAGAAATGTTTTCTGGTCAGTGTGATCTGCCATTTTTTCAGCTGGCAAAAAGTAAAAAGTAAAAATGAAAATAATTTAATATCAAGTGCCAACATTACTGATGCCCAAAAATAGTCAAACCTCTAAGATCTGTACAGAAATTGTCCCATCTATAGTTTCTTATGTGCTACCATGATAAAAATGAAGGATGATCCTCTCACTTTCTGCATACTAAATCAATAACCCAACAACCTGCACTTGTGCAGGAGTTCTGGAAAATTTCATTTTGCTCCTTAATGAATGTTAATTAATCTGGGTCACAGTCTTATTGGGGAAAGCTGTCCTCCTGGTCCTGGTCCTCCATTGTTGTCTATTGTGACAGATTGTGTTCATCAGTGCAACATTTCAAATGGATCTTCTCATTCTGAACATGTACACTGGCTGGTATTTGGGTCATACACGCATAAACACACACACACACACACACACACACACACACACGCATATGCACACACACACACACACACACACACAATGAATGCCGTCAGTATCATGCTACAAGATTCTCCTTCCAACTTGTTGAGCAAGAATTATGGATTTTTGGGCATCTTGCATTTGAAGGTTCTACATGCAGGAGCTACATAATCTGCTAAGTGTGGTTACCTAGATATCAGGCTTCCATGTTTTCATAATACAGATGATCGTATTGTTTTGCCTTACTTGTAAGGACTGTCATGCTTTAAAAGGATATTTCAGGACAATACATGAAATTGGAAATTGCCTTCTCCTGTGGACAACTCAATCGTCAATTGTAATAAAATTGTATGATCAGAACCCAGTAAATCTAAACCCTCAGTTATGTCCTCTTAATACATCTCCTTCATGTCCTCTTAATCCCACTACCACCTGTTCCCTTAGTGCATGTACCAATGCCCCAAGGTCCTCTTTATGCACGTGCCCACATTTGCACAGGCACTTCAGGAATGGAGTTTTACACTATGGTTTGATGATAGTCACCAGTTTCCACCTGCCTGTTTGCAGGTAAGGTAGAATGTAAATCTTTGATCTATTACAAGTATTACAGATGTAAGGAGGATGTGCCTATTCGGAGATAACCATTTTGCTGTGCTGACCCTATTTTATTCCTTATGCAGCATTTTCAGTTTATGCTTGAACTTGTTGCCGCTTTGTACTTGACATGGATTAGAGATGAGGGTTACAGTTTTGGTCATAGTTTTGGCTCTGTAGCATGGTCCCTCCTGTTGTCAGACTGCAAACACACATTCTTAGCCATCTTTCTTGGCATTTGGGGAAGCATTCATGAGATTAAGATTTTTGAATTCCCATGCATTTATATGTAATGACCACTAGATGGAAGGCTTTTATCTTACATTTTGTCACCCTAAGACAAATGCAGGACTGAGGTACAAACTGATAGATCTCAGATAATTAGAAGAATAGTAATTCACTGCCTAAATAAAGCTTCATACTGTTATTTTGGATGTGGATGTGTTAAATTACAGAAATGTATTAGCATTACTGACAACAGTAACATTATAACAATGTTATGTATTAGCTGAGAAGAAGAGAGGCTGCTTGGTAGGATAATTTGGTTTTTCTGACTGCATTTATAGCTTTTCTGTGACATTAAGGAAATAAACAGATATTGGATCCATGTTGCTTATAGCATTAGTGTTCTTCAGTCAACAGTTCTCATCACTTCTACAATTCCTGCAACTGAGATAGTGATTACTTTAGGTCTTGTAATGGGACTGAACTTTCAGGGGCCTGGAAACAGCAGAGCCTCACTGCCTCTACTGATGTTCCGCACAGTTAGAAACAGGCCGTGCTCTCAGATGGACAAGTATTTCGAGCAGTTTTTTTGTCTGCCCCTGTGTGTCATGAGTGTCTTGAATGAGAATTGCAGTGCAACTGGTGGCACCAGTGAAAAAATCATAAATTTTTACTACAAGTCTTTCAATATCCTCAGAACAGTTCTGCTCTGGTTTGATGTGAGGTTAAGTTTGCAGGGAGTAGCTCTCAGATGCACACAGTAGTATTTCCACCCTGTTTTTCAGATATTAAGGAAGAAGGCAGTTGATTGACAAGGTGAAGTATCTTAACAGTTCACATTCCATGCATGCATATGTCCAAAGTCCAAAGGCACTTTTTCGCCTTTGCAACTGATCCTGGATCTGAGTCAGCATTTTACAATCAGTGGTTGGAATTAGGATCAAGTATGTGCAAGATGATCTTGCATCTGGCCTTTAGCAACATCTGTTGCTAGGGGCCAAATGGACATGGTGCCATCTGTCCTGTGAGAGTTGGATCTATCCCAGCATGCCCTTACCCTACCTATTAGTTTCAGAGCACACATTTGACAGGTTATATTTTTCTGCTGGCCTACACAGGATAATCCCTCCCTACTATATAATTACAATGAAAATTGGGCATATCCCACCCAATTTGAGCTGTGGCATCCACCTGATTTAATCTGACCCTGATCACAACGACTGTACTCTGTGAGCAAACAGTGTGGCTCAGTTCCATTGTTCTTTCCCCTCTCTCTTTACAGGTCCAAACTGCTCATGGTACCTGAGCTAAACCAGATTCCCAGATTTCCTGTCCCTTCTCTCTCCCTGTCCCTAATTAATCCTGTGTTCTGTTTTATAATTACGTCACCCTGATATGTCACCCCCCCAATATTTTACCCTCAGGGGTGTGTTCCAGTGATTGTTTGGAATCTTGGAAGGTTGGTGAATGCTAGCCTTCCACACAAACACAAACAGAAAACAGAATACAGGACAATCACACTCAACAAACAAGCTGTGCTGTGGCCAAGCACAACTGTGCCCTTCAGCAGCATTTTTCGATCCCAAAGGCATCTCACGAAAGAGACATTGTGCCATGGAGGGCAGGAGGGTTGCAAAGTGTCCTTGGGAGACATAAAAGTAAAGGACTAGGACAAGCAAGGGTGGAAGAGAGGGAAGAGACAGACAGTAAGACAAGACTGTGGATATCATCACAAGCAATTAGCCCTGTGTGTCTTCACAAGTAGGTGCAAATGAAGACCTGATCATAAACACACAAACTCACAGACACAGAAAATACAGATGTTGTTTTCTTTTCTTTTTTGACAGAACAAGTCCATCAGGGCCGGTAACCCACAGATCAACCAGGGTAATGGAAACATTAGTGGCCATAAAGGGATGTGATACTGGGTGCTTATTACTCTGTAATTTCCTGTGGATTGTTCCCCTGTGCCGCATTATTGCTTTGCTACTGCCCTATGATAGCCTTGTAACCACTTTCTAACTGCTGTGTAACTGCTCTGAAAGTGAAATAGCTTTACTGTGTCACGTGCAGGACACGCCATGGACTGTGTTGAGTAACGGATCTCAGACCAGTGTTCAGCAAGAACAAAACCAAAACTGAGTGCTCTGAAACGCAGGATACAAACCTTAAAGGTACATAAAACAGCCCTGTATTACATTACATACATTTTTAGATGTAAACGTATCACAATGAGAGTGTTATTCTTATTTCTTTTTTGAAATTCTTTTTCATATTTCATTTAAACTCAAATTGATTTCAACGCATCTTTGTATTTTTGAGATTGCACGTTTATACAGCCTGTTTGAGACAGTGCATAGTTTGTCATAGGCAGGTATTGCGTCTTGAAGGAACTATGGATGTGTGATGTCAGTCACATGGTATCATTTCAGGAAGAGATTGGCTGTTCTGCAGCAAGAGCTGAGAGGACGTTTGGGTAAGAAACAGCTGGTGCAGTACAAGGCAGGGAAAAAAACAACATAAGGACAAATTTGCTGTCTTTTTAACACTACTGAAAAAGTGACAAGCTTGCGAAATCTGATGAAATCTGACAAGCTTGCGAAATGTGAAAATGGCAGCTCCAGCGCTGTATGTGCATAAGCTACCTTGATGTGGAGCTGTGCAGCACCATTCACACACACCCTGCTTTACTGCCAGTGCAGAGAGAAAGGCGGGCTTGTTCTCGGAGACTCGCATGGGCCTGGACGTTTCAGCAGTCCCCTAAAAACAATATTTAATTCTTCTCTGCTGGTTGTTGTTTTTAACATACCATATCTGAGGCAGCTTCAGTATATGTTTTATATGATCGTTACCGAGATGCCTTACTATCCAGAACTGGAGAAGCAGTGAAAACATAGTACAAAATTAATGTATCAGCATAATGAAAACAGTCCTGATACTAATAAAGGCCTGATCTCTTCAACCTGCTCACGATAGAGGAACATGTAAAAACAAATGACAAATTAAAAAGATCCTGTATGGGCCGTAGTATCTGTAGCAAAAATATATGCACAAATATCCGCAAAACACATCTCTCTTTTCACAGATAGTTGTTCTTATATGAGATGGCTTGCTTATTAAGATGTCAGGATATCATCTCAGCCATGTAGGTCAGGATATAACTTTAGCTGTGTGGATGTCATAAAGCCCTTCAACCTGAAGTGAACCTGATGGGACCCGAAGAAACATGTCGGATTCGGGCTGCTTGTAGTTGGATTGGAAAGTTGGATTGGACTCAACATTTCTGGATATCAAGTTTTGAATGTACTGCATCCTAAAATCTAAAGTCTCATTTTGAATGAATGACATATGCACAAAGGAAACGAACTTTTTCAAGCCTACCAAACATTTTGAACTTGAATGGAGGATTAATTCATTTATTATTTAAACAGGAAGAACTTAATTTTCGCCAAAGTGCCTTATGTTTTCCTGAAGAGGACTGCTTGTTTTGTTGAACTGAGCATAATTATTCCATTTTTATTTGTTTCCTTGGACGTTATTCACTGTATAGTGCACTGCTTGCCCAACAAGAACAGTCTATATTGTGCTCACTTGTTAAGGTGCTGAACATTAAATACTATGGGATTTTAACATTTTGATATATGTAAGCTGTTGAATGTGATTTCATAGCCTGTTTGGTAATTACTAGCATTTTCATGCTAAAGCCCCCTACCCCTGTCAAGTTGGGTTCAGGGCAGGTCAGAAAACAGATAAAGTTATCATCTTCAGGCTGAGTTTGGTTTGGATATTAAAGCATGCGGAATGGGTCATGCTCAGGTTTCAGTGTCAGGCCCATGCAGAATATATGTCAGAATATAAATTTAGCTGTGCATATGTCAGAATATAACATCAGATCAGGGGCAGTGAGGAATGCACTTTGGCACCCTGTAAACCTAAAACCTGAGGTACTGTGATGATTGATCTCCCACTGTCCTGGGCCTCCTTGGTTTGTACAAACACACTCCCGCCTTTGTTTGGAGTGATTCAAAACAGCATAACAGCCAGGGTCCGAATGTACACCCTCAGTGCTAACAGCAAACTCCAGCAAACCCCCGCACGCATACACCCCACCCCACCAAGAAAAAAAAAACTACCTCCTTTTATCATACCCACACAATCTCTTTCTCACTCTCCTCTCTAGAAGATATGTTCAGGTTCAGCACAGATGTTGTGCATTTTTTGCCAGTGGAGATCCTCTGGAATGTGGTGTGTTTTTAGCACACACAAGCGCTCCAGGTTAGGAGAACCATGCACAGCAAATTAGGTCATCATTCGCTCCTGCAGATGTTCCCTTACAAATTCCATGCAGTCTTTTTGATTTAAACAACTTTGTTTGGGATCATGGGCTCCACTCAGCATGATTTCAGAAAGTGGAAGAAAATGTCCCCCATCCCCTCTGTTGTGTCATAAACTGCCCCTCCCAGACTTTTGTGATGTCCCCTCCGGGAATATGCTGAGCTCTCCTGCCGCACATGGCTCATGTTTTCTTTGATTTGGATTTCATCCTGTTACTTACCATCCACAAAGCCTTCCTTACTTACCCACTTACTCTGCCTAGCCTGAACACTAACAGGCTTTTTCAGAACATCTCAGGACATCCTCACAGAGGAGCTGTACCACATCCAATTCCCCTTTTTAATGTGCTTGATTGTACTTGATGTGATTGCATTACCATTGAAATGTAAGACTGCTATATAGATATATGTCTCATCTCCAGCCTCTGTCATATTAATACAATTTATTGTAACACATTTTTTTCTTCAGAATTAAAATGGTTTAATATGCAATATGCATGGGAATCAGGTACAGATGGGTGGTCTTTATTGGCCAACTGTGGCGCTTGGGAATCAGTTGCTTTTTCCAATATGACTGAGAAACTGCTCTTCATTCTACACCATATTTCCTGATGTTTTTAGGCTTAATGTCATCCATCTTCTGATATTAAACTCAAACAATATATATTTATATTGTGAAATGACAGTGTTGCTGGTAAGAAACAAATGAATGCTTCAGATCATCAGAATTTTCTTAAAATGATATCACACCATTTCCCTGTGTGTGTGTGTCAGTCTGTGTGTGATGTTTAATAGCCATAAAATATTGAGAATTTGTGCTCTCTTTAGCGTGTTTGGTACTCTGCATGTTACTCCACAGTGGTGCATTAAAGTTACTGATCTACAGTTACTGATAGTTACTGCAATGGAACAGGTTACAAACGCGTGTTGTCTTCTGGCACGTCTAATTATTATGCAGATGTGAGAGAGGCAGGGAATCTCAAAGAGAGACTGTGCTTTGTTTAAACTGGGCATCTTTGGTTTCTTTGGTGTGTGTGTTTGTGGTTTGTGTACATGTGAGTGTATGAGTGGTGGGGGTGTGGTATGTGTGTATCAGTCATAAACAGGTGATAAAGCGTTAGGGTCTAAAAACAGATCATAATGACACCTTGTTACATGGTGGTCTGGGATGGAGGGTGGAAACACAGTCACATATTGTTTGTTGTGTTGTGAGGTGCCAGGGTGTGGTGGTGCCAAACCCCGGTCAGGAATCAGTCTGGTAATGAAGAGCCATCGACTTTCCCACAATGGCCACAGTGTCAGACTGGGTCTGTGTGAATGCCTAATGAACTCACCTCAGCCACTGGTTGTTACCTCCATCATAACACACCACCCCCATCACATACCTGACCCAGACAGAAAAGAGGCAAAGTGTCAGTTTTCCCAGAATGCATTAGGTAACAGGTGATAAAAACATTAGGGTCTAAAAACAGGTCATGAGTTACCACTCTGACTGCTGAGGTTTATTCCACCCTGTGTTGCACATCGAAGACTGTGCAACACTGGGAAGCTGAAACAAAAACATAAATTCATACATTTTACAGCCAACAAATTTGCAGTGTTCCATTTAATGTATTTTGATTGAATGTCCCACATTTACAAACAATGTTAAATTTGAATCAACTTTGAGTCTGGGTTTTCCAGCTTTCATAAGCATAGGTATGATAATGCTGTTCAGAGTGCTGTATTTTCCACTCAATGCTAAAAGTGTAAAACTGATCCATGCCCTCCAGCCTTCATAAGAGTAGATGTGAGAATGCTGTTTAGGTCACTGTATTTTCCTCTCAATTGTCAATCATGCAAAAAGATTACATTGAAGGAAAAATGCAAAGCTGATCCTGGGTCAGTACTTAGAGTCAGAACCGATGTTCTACTGAAGGACAGGGTTTGTCTTCAGAATCATATTAGCTTTCTGACATTAGGATGCATCCAGTGAAAGTGAACAGCTCACTGACTCTGCCCACACACAACTAGCAAGCACTGTGGGTGCATACCAGAAACACTAGTGAGCTGAACTAACATGAAAAGGGGTATAATGAGCCAGCCAGGTTGCAAATCTACAGTGGAAAAAAGGGAATAATGAGCCAGTTTTGTTCCGGCTAACAGTAAAAATGGGATACAAATCACTAAAATTCATTAACAAAGAACCCCACCCCCTTCATATTAACCAAAACATTACATATGGCTATAATAGAGAAATAATATGTTAGTTCTGAATTTTCATAATAAAAAGCATGTTCTTATTTTATGAGAGGGAATTAAATTAATACTGATTCTTGCTTCTCATCTGGACCCTAAACTTAGCCCTTTTTCAGATCAATATTGGAGGTGAATAACAAGCAAAAGAAACATTAACACTAAGACATTAACAGTAACACAAACACAAAAAAGTCCAATCGAACATACAGTAGCACAGGCTAATCAATCAATCAATCAATCAATCAAATAAGCACCACCTAATTCAATGCAGAATAAATCCCCTAATTCTCTCTTTGTGTGATCAGTATGTTGTGAATCTGTACTAGGCAGAATTTGCATGTTTCTGTGAAATATCACCAGCCACCAGGTGTAGAGATTGAAATCTAAACAGTGGTTTTAATGAACATGAAAGCAGACATGACATCATTGGTGGACTTGTGTCATCACTCCTTTACCTGTCAGCTGGACTGCTTATCATTATATGTCACAGTTTTTGACAAGGTATTTGGATATAATACAGTCCTTGAGTGTTGATTTTATTTGAACAGTGTGTATGTGAAGGTATGTCTTTATCTTTGTTTGATTTAGTACAAGTAGGTGAGTGAACATTTTCACAAGCTTTGGGTTTGCATCAGTGATCAAAGAAATATAGCACTTTTACTGGTAAACTAATTGTAATTGCATCTGAATCCAGAACATTTCTATAAAATACATGTGTCTACCCTTGGTTCACCTGAGGAGAAAAAAGTACTACTGACATACATACACAACTGTAATGCACTCAGCAAGTCACAATCCACAGCATTGTAGGAGTAAGTCAGAATCTAAACCCATGAGGTCTGACTTAGGGACTCGCTTATTTGAAAATTGCAGGCAGGTTTGATAGCTTACAGCCACTTTGTGAAACTAACAGCATTGTGGGAAATTGGGTAAACACTGAGTTAATTAGCCACTAGTGTTAAATAAAGAGAGCCATTGTATTTGAGCTTGGTGGTTAGCAATAATGACATTTTAGGGGAGTGTGTGAGCTGTGGGTTGTGTTTGTGTGTGGGGAGATGTAATTAAAACCAAATGCTCTGTTTCTGTGAAGTAAAGAAACACTGACAACAACATGCATGCCATGCCACAAGCTAACGTAGGAGTAAAGATCATGGTGAGGTGTATTGCTGTCATAACTGTGGTCAGGCATCCATCCGCCCACAACCATTCACTCAAGAATCCATCCTCACATTTCCTCAATGTTTTAGCCTGGCACCAATCTATTTCCCCCCATGCTGGTCTCTGAATGACCGACATTCCAAAGTAAAAATGGGAAATGGATTCTTTTCTGTTTTGAAGACATTATTTAACAAATGCAGTCCTTTTCTCTGCAATCAGAATGTGATAAATTGATCAGACTAATGGGATTGATGCATTGATTTCCAATGAATGGTTCCAATGTACATGTCTGTTGCTGGCATTGCAATTAAAAGGTACAGTATTAAGGTTATTTATTTAAGTTATTTAAGTATTAAGGTAGTATTAAGGTTCGTAATGTTCTTACATAAAGCCTCAGCTGTACTGATGACAGGGAGACAGAGAGAATAAAGGTTGTTAATATGCTTACCAGATACTCATGAGTCAATAGTATCATAGTGAATGGTACAACAGTCATGGTTAATCTATAGTTTGAACCCAGAACCAAGAACCCCAGAATCTAGAGTGCTAACCGCCACACCACATGCTGAGAATGTCATGAACAGATGTTGTATTTGCTCCTCCAAGTGGCTTGAGGGTGACAGCAGGGGTACCCAAAATCTCTGAGTGCAGTTCTGAATGCTCCAAAGTCATTAATCAATAGATCAATGTTATGAATGGCAGTGGGTAGTCATTAGAAATACAAATGATTGAATTACATTTACATTTTTATTATTTTCCAATCTACATCTTTATTGTATGATGTCAGCTTTAGTTTCAGTAGATCAACTCTGTTGCTAGACTGTTATGACCAAAAAAACCCTATAATTATTAATATTAAATAGTATTTAGTACCCATCTCTATGAGTTGTAAGTAAAAGGACAGAAAGACAGAAAAGAACTGTTCTCTGAACTGAGAACTCAGAGTCTTCCTTAAAATGAATGACATTCTAATGTGCAGTGTGATAAATAGCTAGTCCTGTACAGTAGATAGCTATGATTTTCCCCAACAACAGAAGGAATGGATTTGATTCAACAGAGCTGACAGCGCTGCTTATCTGATGCTGATCACAGATGTTTCAAGGGCTGAAAGATGAGGAGCCTGGTGAAAATGATCTCCCTGGAAACAGCAGAATTAAAGCCACAGTATGGCAAAAAGTACTGAAGTGTGGACTCCCAATATACTGGAGTAAGAAACTTGTTTTTACCTTGGTCACCTTAAATGATGAGCAACTAGGGCGTAGAATACCTGTTTTATTTGGAATAGCATGCTCATTAAATAAAGAATGCTCTGCTTTCTGAAATCTTTTCACTGATGTACTAAATCTTCCCAATGGCGAATTGCACCATTGGTTCTCATAATATAAACTGTCTTTAAATATCTGTCACACAACTCTGATGAAGTGAGGTTGGAAATCGAATGAGACCTGTTCCATTTTCAAGAGATGTTAAAAGAGGTACAGGGGGGAAGAATGGTAGAGAGAGAGGGAAAGTGAGAGAAAGAAATACATTGATGTGAGAGAAAGAGTAAGAAAGCAGAAAGCAAGAGTGGAGGACAGAGTGAGAGAGTGACATGGAGAGAGGGAATGACAGAAAAAGAGAGGAATGAAAGGTGATGGGGGACCTGTATTGACCCATTTGTGCTGCTGATTGGGGAGTGGGCTGGCTGTCTCATTTGGTCTAGTATGGATAGTGCTACAGGATAGTGGTTTGGGAGGGGCATGCAAATCCTGCCCCAACTCTCTGCCCCTTTGAAAAGGTAGCAGGGAGCTGCTTGTGGTAAGAGAGGCTGCCCAGGGGGTCTTACAGAGAGAGGCTGACCAGCTTAAAGGCTGCTTCTGTCCACAGAGGGCTGCTGTCTGCATTGCTTTTCTTGTGCCACTCTGTCCTGCTCCTGCTCCTTCTTGTTTATATTTTCTCCATCTTACACCACAAGGAATAGCACCAAAGGATGTCAGCGCATGTACTTTAGCTTCATATATCTTTCCTTTCAATCTGAAGATGATATTGATAAAGCCAAGAGAACCCTGAAAGGAACAATGAAATGGTTGGATTAATTTCTTTTGGGCTAAGGTGTTATTTCATATGAAGCAGACTCTCTTTTGACAGACTTCTTTGTCTTCCTGCAGTAGTTTTTTCTTTTTCTCCCAGTCCTCTTTGCAATAAGAGAAGCCAGCTGAAGATGAAAATGAAGATGATTATGGTTTTTCAGTTTGCTTTTTGTTCTGCCTTTGCTGGAATCGTTTTGTCCCTGGGAGATGCCACAGGAAGCTTCTACAACGGACCCAACAGTTACAGCCTGTACAAGTCAGGAGACAGCTCCCACTTCACTGCTGTAAAGCCCACCAGCCGGCACAAGTGAGTTCCCCTCTGATTATCAGCATTAGAGCATCCACTAACACTTCATTCAGCATGGTCCTCTCCCATAGCTGCTCTGAAATGCTAGTAGCGATTAAGAAACTGCAACGGGAATCTGGGGATTGTAGGTTCAAATCTTAGGTGGGGGGACTGATGTGGTACTACACCTGCCCTGAGCTGATTCAATAATATCCAGTAGCATACATCAATAATATGTAAAATGTAATCAATGTAAGACTATCAGCGTAAGACTGGGAAAGTGCATCTGCTAATAAACAAGAATTAAGATGTAAAAAAATAATTTAACACATTGAGGGGTCATGCCAGTATAATCAAACGTAATCAAACCCACTTGCTATAATCTATATTTAACATACCTGTCACATCTAACAACTCCCTTATGTATCAGAATGATTTGACTTAGATTAAAGAACACCTGCTTGGCACAAGTTTTGATGTCATTCCCACTCTAGAGTAACGTGATGAACATATTTCCTAAATCTTTCATGGCACACATGGCAATTATGACAATCAGAACACTGGGATTTTGACAGTTATGGCTGTAATAAACTTTTAGATTCAGAGATCCAGATTCAATTTGGGTACTACTGCCTTTAAGAAGTAAGCATCTGCTTGTACACAGCAAGCATTTATTGCTCTGTCTATCTTTTAAGGGCCATCTATACAATGTGTCTGACCAGACACTCTTTCTGGGTATAATAACATGCTGTAACATGTTTACTTGGAAATTCATTGAAAATTCAAACAGCAGCAGGATGGCCTTAGTGAGCTCTGTAGAGTAGAGCTAATACTGCTACTGAGAGAACTGAGGTTTCTCCTGAGTCAGTCCCTCTTCAGAGTTATGGCTTCTTATCACATAATAAACATGCTGAACAACTATTATTTACGCTGTGTTTACATGACATTTTTCTCTCCCTGATTTAGCTAAGCTGCAGCTGGCATCTTGCACTCACGCAGTTGTAGGTACAGTGATTATCCATACATCTGTCCCAATAGATTACCCTATTGGGTAATCCCCCACAATTAGATTCAGGTTCATGAGGAGGGACATATGTACTGTGAGGACATTCTGCTTCCGTGCTTCCTGTGAATCCAGGAATTAAAAGGCTCAAAACCAAGCACATGCTGCATATTGCTTTACGCATCACATATTACATATCATTTCTACCATAGAGTTCTGAAAGCAGATTGTGCTCTGCTGGTCATTCTCAGGAGGGGAAAAATGCAACCGTCACTTCCTCTTGTCTTCTCTCCTTAGAAACTACTGCGCCTACGTGGTGGAGAAGAAGGTTTCCTGCGTGGTGCAGGCTGGGTCAGCAAGCTACGTGAAGGCTGAGTACAACAAGTGTGCCTGGGGACAGAACTGCCCTTCCCTTATGTGAGTGACACATGTCAATCACCAGCTGGTCTCAGGGGAGCTACCAATAAACCTGATCATAATTGCTAATTGTATTTATAGGTCAACCATGTCATTTAGTGCAGGCTTCTTATTTCATATGGTGGTTTTTAAAGTTAAAGTTGGAAAGCCCCATGTTTTTTTATGTATTGATGGAATTGTTTCCAGAAACACTCTATGAGGAATCTGAAAGAAACATGATACCTTACTATATGTCTTTTAGAAGAATAGGTATCTGAGAATGTAGAAACCATATGTCCCCATTCACAGTTCATTCTACCATATACTCACTCTAAATTCCTAGTGTTTTTAATGGGTAAGTTTCACTTCATGACAAAATAAACCTTGGCAGAGAGATTAACCTACAGTAGTGGTTGACCATTTGTGAGGATAGAATAAATTAACATCTGCATCACTTAAGATGTCTATGCACATAATCCCTTAAATTTTAAAATGGCATCAAACACATCATCACCCAAACGTATGGAATGGCTTGATACTGACCCCTTGTGTCCTTGGTTTGAATTACTCAGAAGTGGCATTGACAACAAGTTACATTAGCCTCTCAGATGGTGAGGGCTTTTGAGATGTTTTTACCTTTTTAATCAGAGGAATATTGTTGTGCTGTTTCAGAAGAGCCAAAATGGTCTCCTCCGTACCCTGCTTCACTCTCCATGATCAGCTGCTTGCCTGTTCTCTGGTGTTCAGTAACACAGAGCACATTAAGCATCTGTGCTCTCAGTTGCTTTGTCAGTTTCACTCAGTGTCTCTTTCCCCCTCCCCCAGGTACCGTATGCTGCACAAGCCCCAGTACAAGGTTGGGTACAAGACAGTCACTGAGCTGGAGTGGCGCTGCTGTCACGGGTACTCTGGACCAAGCTGTGATGTTGGCCCCGCCCCCATGCCTGGCAAGAGCCTCATGCCCCACCCGGGGATGAAAGGTCACCCCTGGTACCAATCCCTGCTGCACCCACCCCAGAAGTCCCTCCCCAGCAGCCCCCAGGGGCCAAAGAAGTCAGTCCCTGGTGGTCACCCCAAGCATAGCCCTGCCCCCACAAAACGCGTGCCTACTGGAGAGAAAAAGCCCACACACTGTAAGTTTCTGTCTGTCTGCACTCACGTTGTGATTCCATATGCATGGCCTCACTGTGGGAAGTTCTGCTGTTTTTTTGCCCTATCAGTCATGACATGATCATTTGTGCTGGTTAAACTGCAATAGAAAGAACAGATGGAAAAAATGCTGTGACAGCACTTTCCTACCGGTGTTGATCCTACTGTCACTCATGAAGAATAGAGAAGATAAGAGCACAAAATCATCGGTACCTCTGTCTCTCCCCCTCATCTCTTTCTCTGCCTTATCTCCCTCTCTCCTCTCTCACCCCTCACTCTCTGCCCCTTCCCTCCCCCTTTCTTTCTCTCTCCTGCTCTCTCTCCCCTTCTCTCTCCCTTTCTTACTCTGTCTCAGCCCAGCAATTGAGCCAGGTGGACGGCGAGCGTCTGAATCGGATAGAGGAGGATGTCCGCCGGCTGTCCCAGCGCCTGCAGACCCTGAGCGGAACGGTGGCAGGGCTGGAGGGCCGTCTGCGCCTGTCCCTGCGTGAGGACGCCAACGCTGCACTCGGTGCCGTGTTCAGCGGCACCACCCCCCTGTCAGAGCCCTCTGTCGGCTTTGGGACTATCCCCGCTGGCACCTTTGATGGTCTAGATGGGGGAGAGGGTTTCCCGGGTTTGGGGGACCTGGTGGGGACAGTGACAGAAGTGAAGGACAAGCTGAAGGCCCAGAGCACCATGCTGGAGGAGGTTCAGAGTATGGTTCTGGGCCATGACGGACAGCTCAAGCACCTGCTGGAGGAGTTGACAGGGAGACCGGCACAAGAGGCCCCCAAAAGCCTCCTGGAGGAGATGCTGAACACCAGGCTGCCTAGGGTTCGGGCTGAGATCCTGGCAGGCCTAGAAACGCAGCTGACGGGGGCGGAGACGCGCTGTCAGGAGCGCCTTGGGGAGGTGCAGCAGCAGTGCCACAGAGAGCTGGTGAACGGGCAGGAGCAGATGCAACTGTCCCTGGACGGGAGCGAGGCAGACCTGCGGAAGGACTTAGGGGTGCTCCAGGCTCAGGTGCAGGACCTGACCATGCTGGGTGACCAGGCGTCCACCCTGGCCCACAGGGTCCTGCAACTAGAGGAGTCTATAAAGGGCCTGACAGAATCTCAGAGGCAGCTGCAGAATGAACTGAGCGGGCAGGCCGAGCACACCGAGACACTGCTGCAGGCACGTCTGGAGGACATAGAGGCCAGGCTCAACGGCACCCAGGAGGGGAGCGGAGAAACCCAGCGGCAGGCTGAGCTGGATGGCTTCGTGGCCCTACTGGAGGGGAAACTGAAGACCCTGGAAGAGCGTCTCATAGAGGTGGTGGATGAGCTGAGCAATGTCACGGCCCCTGCGCTTCTGCACGGGCAGGCGGTGCCGGCGCTGGAGACAGAGGTGGAGTCACTCCGGCAGAGGCTGGAGGTGGACGTGGACAGAGTGCAGAAGCAGCTGGTCGCCCTGGAGCTTCTCTGCTCCTCCTGCTCCAAAGCCCCCGATGCAGAAACAGCGCAGCCACAGGAGTGCTGCGAAGGCGTGGATGTGGGGCTGTCGGGGAAACTGGACTCCCAAATGGCTCAGCTGCAGCAGTTGAACAGCACCCTGCAGGGCTTATTGAAGAGGGTGAGGCAACAGGAGGAGGAGAAGGAGGGCAAAGTCCAGGGTGAAATCACACTGCTGAAGATCAGCTTTAGCTCCGTTAACCACACGCTGACGGCCCTGAAAGACTCTGTCGGCCTATTTGCCCAAGAAGCGAGCCACGCTAACGCCAGCTGGCACCAGCACCAGGACCAACTGGCCGGTGAGGTACAGGGCGTCACACAGCTGGTGGACAGGCAGGGGGCGCTGCTGGGAGCTGGCGAGCGCAGGCTGGCCCAGCTGAAGCGGGAGCTGAGGGGACTGAAGCGCCGTCTGGCCGGGGGACTGCAGGGCTGCCGCAGCACGGCTCAGGATGTCCAGAAGGAGGTGACCGAAATGGACGGCCGTGTCACCCGCGTCGAGGGACAATGCAGCAGCCTTGGGGAGCTGGCCGACCACCTGGAGAGAATTCGGGAGGAGCTGGAGATACAGTCTGATGCCTACCTGTCCCAGGTGAACGGAACTCTCACCGACCACTCTCAACAGCTGGTCGAGCTGAGAGAGGGACTCAAAGAGTGCACTGGGCGGGGCGACCAATAGCCAGACCTGCAGAGACAGTATATGAGGGTTCCCGGCTATATGTACCAGCATGTCTTCAAATGAATACGATTACAGTGGTTGCAGGTATGACACAGTGGTAAAGGAACTGGGCTTGTCTTGATTGTAAGCTTGATTCAGAGATAAGGCATTGCCATTATACCCTTGAGCCAACTGCCATTACTGGATCCTTGAGGCACCTACCCCAATCAGCCCCAGTTACCTACCGCTGTATAAAAGGCCAATATGTCACAAATACATATGAAATGGAAGATGCCTTTCATAAGTAAACAAAAATACAGTGTGTGAGTTTTGCGTGCTTAGTTTGTTTGCTTATGATGTTTTATCTTTTACATTGATTCAAACACATTATATATAGACTTTTATACTGAAGTTTGGCTTTCTGCTGTCTTAAAAATGTCTGTGAAGGACCCAAAGTGCATGGGCTGCAGTGGGTCTCTTCTCTTGGCTGTGGGTCTCACGTTTACTTCATTTTTTTTTAGTTTGTTTCCTTTTCTATTTTAAATACTACATGTGAACATTAAAAGTGCTCAAATATTTTTGTAAAAAGTTTTTTCTGATTTTTGTTAAAAATATTAAAAAAACTCTACAACTCCTTACCAAGGCTCTTTGGATATTTTCATGAATGACTGCTTTTCCTGCTTCAAACATATGTGCCATTCAGCAAATGTTTTTAAGATGTAGATTACTGGTTATTCTGTCTCAGCGAGTGGTGGGTAGTGAGAGGAGTGCTGTTGTGGTTTATTAAAAGAGGGCACTGTTCCCCTGGGGGAAAGGGCTGCACCATACCCTGCACTGGAGACAGAGTTGAGCACTTCATGTTATTCTGTAATTAAGGCCACAGGAAGGGCACAGCAGGGGGTGGTTAACAACAACCCAGAACAACTGGGAGCATGGACAGAACAACCCACTCTGAACATTAAGAGTGACACTGAATGCATATGAGAGAGAGAGGGAGAGAGAGACTATGTGTGCTGAGAATGAGTGTGTGTACTCATATGTGTGTGTGCGCACGTGTGAGAGGAAACTGAGTCAGGTTGGGTTGGGTGGTTTGCTCAATGATCCAGTGGCTGCTAAATGACAAAAATAAATGTTTGTGCATGAATTTCTGTGTGCATGCTTACATGAATGTGCCTTCAAATGTAAGTGTGTGAGTGAGGGAGTGAGTGAGTGAGTGTGTGCCTTCCTTCGGGGAGAGTTCAGTGCTAGAGAGGCCTGTTTGATTATGATAGTGAAGCAGCACTCCCTAATCAGAACTCATGACTGGGTAGTGGCTACATTAAAACCGGACTCACACAGACGTACAGAAATATTAACAAACCAACAAGGTTGTTCTGGAAAGTAATGTTTTACTGGTGTATATGAATGATACAAATTATGATTAAAAAACAGACAGACCTCCAGAATAAAGATGCATACAGGAGTTCATCCATTAAACTGGTACCAAAAGTTTAAATTATACAGGGAAGGTCTTAAATTTAGGGAGACAGACAGGAACTGCCTGTACAATGTACAATGATGGAGGCTTGAGGTTTTTTCTCATTTATATACTACATTCAAAAAAGCATGTATCAATAAATGAGACCAGTTTTCTATGATATAGCACCCTGACCAAAAGAACTGTCCACTATATAGATCACTTTTACACATAAACAATTCAAGAAATGCTGGACATAAACAGAAGGAATGAGAGGTGTCCCAAAGGAACACAAAAAAACAAAGTGTGTAGATCAGACATTGAGAGATTATTGAACTGCAATGGCCCTGCCCTATGACACAGCAACCTTGCCTCCATCACTGTACCAGTACCAGCCATTTACACTGGGAGTCAGTTCCAGTGCTGGGTTTTGTCCTGTTTGTTCCCACTTTGAAAGAAAAGAAAAACAAAACAAGCGCTAGAGTGGGCAGAAGAAAGATTCATGAACCCCACAATGGGTGAAGCTACCATATGCTGTCAGTCACTGACTCCTGTCAACCAGTCTCGCCTCTCCATAGGAAAAACTGGGATTCCTTCAAATGAGTGAGTCTCTGATAGCACACAGCACCTCCACCCATATGTAAGATTCATTCGAGCACTTCACTGCACCCTGTGTAGCCCACATGACTTCATTCATAAACGCTTAAACAGAATTTCAACTGTAGGCATGACATAGCATCAGTAATAAGCATTCTCAAGAAGTCAATGCTAGGTGTGCTACATAAGGCACACTACATCTGTGCCCTGGTAACAGTAGCAAGTAAACATAGCCTTGCAAAGCCACAGAAGGAACAGTCTGAAAGCCTTCCACAAAAATTCACTGTCTTAGTACACCGCTGACGGTACATCTGTCTAATCTGAGTTGCAGTTGCATATGCTATATATGGAGGTTGAAGGTTCAATAAAAATGAACACAGCGAACCACTATTCCTGTTCATTGGCTAAGATCTGTAGTAATAAGACAGATTTAAATGCACATCTTAACATGTACAGTATAACCACCTATTTATACTTTAAAATCTTCAGCTTCATTTAAAGCAACACATTTGTAACAAAATAAACAACCATTCGAATTTCTGAGAGATGGCTTTAAGGCGGTCGGCTGTTCAGGAGGAGTCGCGTATGTGTGTCTCTCCATTCGCTCTCCCTCCTTCATCTCAGCAGGTACAGAAATCACATGACCGGGGAAACCAGCCTACCAATCAACACAACACACAGTCAAAGGAAACCCATTTCACTCAAACCCAGAGAGATACTTGACAACAGACACTTTTGTCCACACCTCACACAAAGCACCGGCCCCCACAAGTGACTGGCTACATAAAGTCAGCTTCTGCTTCTGACTGGGTGAAATGCTGGATGACCGTCCATATTTTCACTGGTACTGTATGATCAGTGTGAAATGCAGCACCATGTTAAAGACAAGGTAATAAGGGGGTATTGAGTGATCATGTGACATAATACAGCCTGTTGTAGTGTTCCCTTGGGGGGGTTTCATTGGAAATGGCTTTACCCCTGCTTTCATCTTAATCACAACCATGGCAACAACTAAAAATCAACAACACACTGTCACACATACACACGCACAATAACATACACAAAATCAAATAAATTAAATAGAGGCCCGCCTCTATGAGAGTATTATGAAAAAAAAAACTTGTAAACTTCAACTAATCCTCAGTGAAGCTTTGTGAAATGCTGTGCGCTCTATATGATTTGCATATAGGAGACAAGACAGTCTCAACCTTGACTCCAACCTCAGTGTTTTCAATGATACAGCATATGACACATTCTTTTTATTTCTCATCTTCTTTTGCTTATGCAAGCGTCCGGTTAATTTCAGCGACGGGTGAATTCATAGAGTAAGCAAGAGTGAGAAGGAAAGGGAAGAAAAAGTGAGACTTTCTTAAATCCACCATTGAACAGTAAAGGCAAAGAACAGTGCGCTTTATCAGTACCCCTGAAGAGAATCCTTCCACCTGTGCTGTCCCTTCTGTTCTGCTTGTTAGATTCAGGAGGAGCGCAGAGAAGTATTGCTGCAGATAAGTAAAAGAAAAGAAAAAATGAATGAAAGAATAATGTCGTTTGACGTTTGGACTGTTTCAGTTCACGTAACTGCCTTCTCTCTATTAAGCAAGGTCCAGCGCTGAAACTACTAAGGGATTTTACAGTATAATGCCAAGTCTATGCATGGCAGTTTGGTGAAGATACGGGATAGGGTTTAAAGGAAGTGAATGTGGAGGAGCAACCCAAGCCTGAGCTTGCACCTCTATCGCATGAATGCCTGGATAGAGATTAGCTCCTGTACTGCAACACACAAATACACGGTCACAACAACAGGTCCTTGTGATATAGCTGTGAGTGCAGGCATTGGGCTCATGCATGCTTCACGAGCGTCACAGTGTCTGCAAAATTTGCATTCAGTCCACATACTGTAGTAGCAGCTACTATTTTTTGACAGCATTCTCAAAACTTTAACACTGTAAAACAGTAGAGCTCCGTGAAAAACACTAAAATGAAGCTACTACGAAGCCTGCTCTTTCAAGAAATAAATTAAAAAATAAAACCCCAAATATAAAGCATATATTTTGATATGTAATAAACATTAAAAAACACTACATAGAGTGTATCATAACACATAAATTATCGTGATGATGCCACACTTTCACAATAACGACTGGAAGGTGTCATCTGATAAATGCTGATACTATTAAACAAAAAATAAAATAAACACATTTCAAAGTTAACATTTCAGTGTATGAATTTTTGTATTAACCTGTATTGAGTATTGTTTTACCAGAAACCAGTATGTGAGTTCTGAACTCTAAACAGGGGAACTGACCAGTAGTGGCTCTTGCAACTGACACAAAAAGAGTAAATGTCAGCCCTGGACTGCTATGTTCTGAACTTGGTTTTGACCGTTTTGTTTAATTTTTACATTATTATAGGACATGAAGGTTAGTCCCCAGTTTTTGTTAAAAAAAAAATGGCACCAAATTCAATGGAATTAAATAAAAAAGGAATCAGCTGCAATGGGTGATATTTACTTGACCTAGTACATTTGTTAGATAAAAAACACCCCAAAGGAGGCTCAGGACAGTTAACAGTGTAAAGTTGATGGTTTACCTCTCGAACCTGCAATGCTACTAAAATCAATCTAACCTGAGGGAAGCACAGGGACAGGCAGGAACAATTCTGCTGGAGGACTGGAGTTTCCTTCCCACGGTGCACTGCGGTCAAACCACAGGAAGTCAAGATCACAGCCAATGTGCGGACAGATTTCTACCTCTAGTGTAGTGGCATGGACACATCTGTGCAGATGCTACATGGAGACTTGATACACAGACAGGACTCAATATGCAGACAGGACTCGATACACAGAGAGGACTCGATATTCAGACAGGACTCAATATGTAGAGACAACTTAATACATAGAGAGGACTCAAGTCAGAGCTGCCAAATCTGAATGATTTGGTGAGGAGCGACAGAAAAACATCTTGTTTTGTGTGGTTTCTGCCCAGATTGTTTCCTTTGTTGTTGTCTCTATAAGCATAGTGCTAACCAAATTAGCTGCCATCTGCTAATTTTAGTGCATTGCCTGGAAAACATGCAGAATTTTTCTGATAATGTTACTGTAACAGCACAGCAATATTGTGGAAATGTATTGTGTTGATGGTGTATGAGCTAGCTTTCCACCAAGCAGTGCATATAAAATCAAAACTCACAGGTGCATATTCTCAACCATCACCTGGAGGAGAATCAAAGACATGTCTGTGTGCTTCTCTCCAGAAGCTCAGCAGCAGGGTAGGGTTACAGACAGAGAGGGTTAGAGGCGTGAGGGCTTGAGGCAGAGTCAGTGAGAGGCACACAGGCAGAGGGAATTAGAGGCAGAGGCAAAGAGAGGCAGATGCCACTGAGGGAGTGAGAAGCCATCTCCATGTTCTCTGCCATAGCAAGAATGGAATGATGTTTCTCTGTTCTAATTCCACCTGCTTCCGAAGTCAGTAGGCCCTTCAAAATATGGCTGCTGTTCCAGAAAGCACAGCCAGTTAGCTGCTTTGTGGAGGAGTGGTCAGGGACCTGATCGCATAATCATAAGGTTGCAGCTTTGAATCCAAAGATCAAAGAAAATTAGTCCAACTGCTCTCCTGAGGTACTTCATGTGCGCTGATTCAATGTGCATGTAGCCGTGCAAATGGACAACGAGTGAAACGGAAGCTAAATGCATGGTGTAGTCCACTGGTGAATATCTGGAGGAGCCTGACAGGGAGAACTCTGCTGTGAAGAAGATGACCACGCTCGGGTCAGTAGTCGGCCACCACAGTGGCCAGCTCTCGTGTGAGGCGGACAGTGACGTTGGTGTAGAGGGGATATCGGGACACATGGGGTGTATATTGCAGATTGTTGAGACCGTCGAGGCTTTGCCTCTCCTTGGAGTATCGCAGCAGCTTGTATCTGTAAGAGACCCATGGGAGAGGGGTTGGCTTTTACGCATCTCGTCCAACATCTAAAAGCCTACTCCACCTATTATTCCACTCACTCAGCCACTGGTTTAAAGATGTCTCAAATACCATCAGAACACTGGATCTGCTCAGCTAGATATGAACACCACTGCAGTAAGGTGTCATAGGATTCTACTGCTCTGCTAGGGGGCACTATTTCCTGTCATCGTGAGGGTTTACTGACAACTATGTGTATGTATAGATCTTGGTATGTGGCTTAACAACAATGGGTTATTATATACATATTACAAGAAACAGGCCATGTCTCTGACCAAAATTGTCGTAACTTAGGGCTCAGTCTGATTTTTAGGGTGTTAGGAGAATGCACTCTCTTGAAAGGGCTTGAATCATACACAGTGTGTCAGAGGGGGCGCTCTCTCCTAATGTCAATGCTGGGCACAGACTTACCTGCCCAGGAACTGCACCTCGCCACGATGGTGGTGAGGGATAGATCTGTAGCGTCCCACATCTCTTGGGGGGCGACTCACGCTGTAACCCCCAAACTGCACCCTGCCAGGAATACACGACACAGTCACACACAGAAAGGGCAAGCCATGACTAAGTTACACACTGCATAGTCACACACTGCAAGCGGAAGCAATGCAAGTACAAGTCACACACAACACAGATAACCCAAGGCACATTCACACACAACACAGATAAATCATAGCTCAGTCACACACAATTCTGGCAAGATATTCACATTGGGGACAGGCTAGACACCACACTGTCACGCAAGGCAGTCTCCCACCACACAGTCAAGATACTGCACAGTCACACACAGCTCAGAGCTCAGAACAATGAGAACAAAGAGAAGGAGGGGCCACAGTGTGACCTCACCTGTTCCAGAGGTCATCGTCCTCACCGCCCCATCCCCAGAATCCATTGGGGAAGCCGTTTATTTTCCGGAATTGCTCTACGGTTAGGCCACTGACCCCACCAAAGAACTCCTCGTATGGCAGCCTACAAGGGTCAGAAAGGGCCAGACACTGTTAGTGTAAGGAAAAGAATTGGGAGGAAAAAATGAAGAACAGAGGTGTAAAAACTATGGTGATAATGACTAGTCCTTACAACAACAACACTGGCAACAACAACACTGAAACGACACTACATCACAACTTTAGACAGAGAAGAGCTGAAGACACAGTGCACCCTTATTTAGACAAAATTTGTCTCTGTTGGTGAAAATGTGTGTGCATGCATGTTGCTTACATGTAGGAGTACTTGTCAAGCTCTACGGCGAAGTGGCGGGGCATCTTCCCGCAGCCGTAGTAGTTGCGGTCGTTCTCCGGGATGTGGTCCACGTCGTGGAAGACCATGCAGTCCCAGTCCGAGTCCTTCATAGCTTCCCGGAAGCCCACATTGAACAGCATGGCGCGGTTAAAGGGCTGGTCTCCTGTCTGTTCACAAATAAACACCGACTCAGTCCCTGGAAACACCACTGGGGGGAGCCCTTCATCACAGAGTCAGGCCACACACTGCATGAGCATGTGAATGCATGGAATGAGGCTAGACCTTTAAGACAAGCATTGGTGTGTATGCCACAATGGGGTGTAATACTAAGGAGCAGGGCTCGCAACCCAGAGGTTGCTAGTTTCATTTGAAGCAGAATGAAAGAAGTTGTACCCTTGAGAAAGGAACATAGCCCAGTTACTATAGTGAATATCTAGCTATAAAAGTGGATGATATGCACACAAATATGTAAGTTGGTCTGAATAAACTATGTTTGTCTGTTAAAAAATAATGTTGCATCTGAGAAGACAACAGTCCATAATCCTGCTCTTGGTGTAATGACCCTCTACTCCCTCTTCACACACTGGTGCATAACATCAAAGGCACAGTTATAATTAAGATGACGCAAAAAGGGTGTTACACTGTAATCATAATAGGTAGACTGGCCAGAGCTGTCTGGAAAGAAGAAATATTTGCTTCCTTCTTTAAAGTCTGCAGACATGTGATTAGCTGTTTGAGGAGTTGATGACATGATCCTCACAAAATAACTTCCAGACTATATCTACATTTACTCATTTCTTTCCATTCCTGTGAGCAGAAGATCCTCCACATTCATTAAAACATGCCCCTAAACATAGGGCTGTGGTACAGAAAAGGTGGCATTGTCTTGAACCACATCCTTAATCCTAGCACATCCTCCAGTAGAAACAATGGCTCCCTGACTCACTTTTAATACTAAATTTAAATCTGAAATCGTTCTGAACGGGTCATAATCTCATTCATGTTCCATCAAATGTCTTTTTTTTTTTTTTTTACTATGGTTAGCGGTCTCATATTTGGTACTAAGCCTGTCAAAGCCAGAATAAAAGGAACCCTCCTGCCTGACCACAACATAATCCAGTGAAATTTAATGAGTAGTGGTATTTATCAATAAATACAACTGCGGCGCCAAACGAATGTTCCACATGACTTTATTAAGCCGTTGACTGACCAGCTTGTTGCTACTGTGTGGCATTGTGGCTAAGGGGCAGATCTTCAAACACAAAGGTTGCCAGGCTGATTTCCACCTGTGTGCTGTTGTAGTCTTGAGAAAGGTGCTTAACCTGAATTGCTGCAGGAAACACCCAGCTGTATGAATGGATGATATATAAACTATGCCAGCTGGCCTGTAAAAGGGTGCAAAACTAAAAACAGTAATAATGCTTCATCAAAACTGTGCCTTCCTGGTGGCGTGAGTGATGCCGGATGCCCTGAGGGCTGGCTGGTGGAACATAAGAGCAAACTTATATCCTGCCCTGTGTTAGATTAATAACAGATTTTTTGAGGACTTGTTGGGTGGAACACTGTCTTGATAAGGAGTAACCCACCCGTAGCACGGCGATTGATCTGACGGAGGTCCTCAGACTGAAAGTGCAGTGCAATACAAATGAAAACTGTAACTGTTTCGTAAGTCTTAGTGCGCAAGAGAATCCCTTGCAAGTTTACAATACAAATACGTGTATGCCATGCAGTCGCTGAATGGCACGTCCGATCCCCCTCCGGCACGGTTCAATGTGCACAAAAAGTCAGAACGCACTGTGCACGCTCAACCACCAGCCTTCAAAGCAACATCAAAGACAACCAAATTATAATCTCCTTTGAGAACGAGGGGATGTGGTCCATGAGGGCCCAGTCTATCAATCCGTGGCTTCACATAAACAGTCGTGAGATTTTGCAGCATAATCAACGTGTTTTTGCCTGTAGCACCATTTTCTGCATTATCTTTGGTAATTTTTCCCCTCTCAAGTCATTGCACAAAGTACTTCAACAGGGAAGGCTACCACGTGCGGAAAAAAAAAAATGCAAAATAAAAAGGCATACAGTAAGTGTATGTGATTGGGATGTCCGTAAAACTTTCTGCAGGGTTTGATTTTTCAAATTCCTAGGGGGAATCTGAGAACTGTCTCTTTTACCTGCTCAATGATGTAGAAGCCAAACTGTAGCCGCTGGCGCTGCAGGACTGGGACAAGATGGCGGAGGAGGATGGGTAGGTGCTCATGACGGTTTCGAAAGGGGACGAGGATGGCAACCTGGGGAGCAGACAGGGGAGGTGGGGGGGGGGGGGTGGGGGGTGGCAAGGGTGGGGGCAGGTCATGGTTGGTCATTACTGCAGTGCTGTCCATATATGACTGCCAACCAATACTCAAGCCACAGTAGTCGGTGAATTAAACTACCAATCAAATTGTCAGAGGTGGAAAACCCCGGCTTCAGAGAGTAAAAGTCCTACCATGTATTTGTTCTAGCCATTCACGAAACAAGGTGATTTCACTAATTAGCTCCTCTACCTGGCTGAAGAGTTGTGCTAATTAAATTCAACTGGTGTAGTGCATGGGTGGAACAAATACGTGGCAGGACTTTTACTTTCTGAAGCTGAGGTTTTCCACCTCTGCAAATTGTGCAACTGCAACTGTTTCATAGGAAATGACAAATAATCTAGGTCTAACCTACCAAGATTAGAAATACAAAAAATATTATATTCAGTTCTACTGTACATTGACTAATGCGTATTTGGGTGACATGTAATGTCTACAACAGGAGATACATGAGAATATTTAAACTGTTATTGTATCAGAAGGAATTTAAAGCGTAGGTCTGATACTGAGAGCAGGAATACAGACAGATCATTTATTTGTAAAGGACCACAATAATTTGACATAATTGCTATTGCATCCAGTTTACTTTAACTGCCAACCTCCCAGAAACCTGCTCTTTATTTTGCTCTGGTCAAACACCGATATTATTCTTTATCATTATCCAATGAAAGGGTATCTTTCAACAGCAGCAGCTACAACAAAAGAAAAAATTTCTGTAAAGCTGGTGTCATGTTGACCTTGCTTTGTCTTCCTGCTGCTCCATTCATGAGCGTCACATCAAACTCTGACAGGGAAGTGGCAGAAATAATAAAAACGCTTGCCTTATCGCACCCTAACAGGGCCACTTCCTGGAGATGGCTTCTCCCACAGGCAAACTCAGACCCTGCGTTCTTAAATGAGCGTCAGCGCAGCTAAGCAAATGGGAGAGGGACAGTTCAGACTAGATGATGACATAAAGGAGGCATCTGGGCCTTGTTATGCAGGGAAGGGCTGCCTGACATGATAAGACTGCTAAGTCTCTCGTGACGAAAGCACATTCCAGCATTATGAAACTGGTGCTAAGATAGATGATGCACGTTTTCCTCCTGACACAAGGTGAAAACCAAGCTTCATAGTAAATATGTGGATCACCCCAAAGACCAACAGCAAAACTACTGAGCTCTCCAGCAAACGTTAAAACATACGCTACACATTTAACAGGTCAATCCAGAGCTCTGCTGTATTTTTTTACCCTTCACTCTCTTGTCTTATACACAGAGTGTCTCTGTGTCTCTGCAATGCGTTTTTTTAAACCCCTGTGCAAATTGCCTGTTGCTACAGAAGGCATGTGAGCCAACCTCTTACGAAAACAGGCAGTAAAGTCACTTATGTTGCCTAAAGGCACGGGAATAATACAACATCATACTTTTTTCATTTTGTCCTTCAGAAGAGCAAACGCCTTGATGCTATTGCTACACAGAGGACAGTGAGGGCAAGGAACTGGACATGAGGGAAGGCAGAGGCGGGAAGGGGGCTGAATTTAGAGGTTTCTGGTGCGTCTCCGAAACCAGTGGTGCTCAGGCAGAGCTAAGAGGGCTTGAGAGACACTGCTGTAATACGGGGAGTGGGATGAATCCCGGAGTGAACCCCAGAGTCTGTCACTCACCTTCCATCGCGGGATGCAGTCCTGGGGCTTCCAGTGACCCCCAGGGCGCAGGGTGGGATCGTCCTGCAGCAGAGCCCTCTCCACCTCAGACAGGGCAATCTCACTCATGTTCACCTCCATCAGGCCCTCTGAACAAAGCACACACACACACACACACATTACATTACAAATCCAAGTTGAGGAGTTCCTCAATGTCATTAACAGCAGCTCTACTGCAGTGCTTACTCATGGAGGGCAGTCTCTCTGGGCACGTGCTGTCAGGATGGTAGGTGAACCCTGGGGGGAGGTAGGTGGTAGTCTGGATGTAGGACTCACTGAAATTAAGGTCACTGGGATAATCTGCAGGTATGGGGGGAATGCACAGATAGCACACAGCACACACTTAGAACACCTAATGAAATCAATTTCACTGTATTACATGCATTTGTAAGTATATACAGTACTGTTATTCACAATAGTGGCACTGTGCATAAAAACAAAATCTGTAGCAGTCTAAAGCCTGTCTGAGAGTTCAGTTTCCCCACAGAGTAGGAATACAAATGGACTGAAATAGCAAGGGATAAATATAACAATAAAAACAGTTAGGCAGGCTATTCTAATTAAAACTCCATAACAAAATAGGATTAATGGAAACTGGCACAAAACTACAGAGAGCTCTGTTATTCTTAACTGACAGAGACCATAATCTGCGTCACATGACATGTACAGTACCTGTGCCGTTGACGCCACTGTAGGCCCCCCGGACGACCTGGTCCAGGACCTGGGCTCCAATGCTCCGCACATTCTCCCTGATCCAGACTCCTCTGGCCTGGACCATGAAGAGGTACTCATTCACTGTGGGATAGAGGAAGACCAGCTTCAGAAGGACTGTGACAAGGGCCCTGCATCACATCACAACACTGTGCTTTTCATCACAGGAGTGCAGGTTCGATTCCAGTGTGGGCCACTTAAGCCTTGAGCAAAGTACGTAAACCAAGTTGCTTTAGTAAAAACTATCCAAAGGAATAAAGTAGAAATATATGAAATGGAAGGTCTGATTTAGGGCATCTGCTGTTAAAATCAATGAGAATAACTATGGTTGTTGTCTTCCTTGACTAGGACTGTTTCTTTGGAAATCATCAGAAATACTCTTCATAATTGTTCATTTATTCATCATTCATAACTGTCATTTAGTTGGACTTACCAAGGCAGCAATACTCTTTATGAGGGAGATTCACAACTGTTTGTTACAGTATGTCCAACATATCACAAATCTTTCCCTGTGATTCAGTGTAAAAGAAACACAAAGTGTCCTATAATATGTGAAGTTTGACACTTATTTGGATTTCTTTAAAAAAGAATCAGCATTTGAGGGTAGAACTCAGGGAAAACATAGTTGCACAAATAAAACAGCACATCTAAGACTGATTTAAAATGCTTGGCAAAGCATACTAAAACCCAGGTGTCAATGGAATAAGCTCTTGGATGATTAGGATATCCTCATCTTTTAGGCATTCCAACATTACACCATTTCTGATCTTTCTCTGCAGTAATGATACTGCCTGAGTGAACTTAGTATTAGGCCTCATTTTTCAGTTTCAAGTGCTAATAACCACAAAATGATCCCACTCCCAACAGCCTAATCATTCCACTTTCATTTTCTTCTGACTAATAAAGCAGAAAATTAGATCAATGTACAGAACAGACATGCACAACAAATGACAAAATCTGTAGAAACGTGTATTCAGTCTGAAAGGTCATACTTCATTTTTTTTTTTTATGTGCAAGCACAAAAACATACAATATGGATTGACGTGGCCCACAGTAGGACACACAGTATGTGAAAGTGAGAGGGAGGAAAAAAGCAGCACTGAAGTTCAGCGCATTGTTAAAATGGCTTTAGCAATGCACTGGAAAGCTCATGCATGTATTTTATTTTAAAACTGAAAGTGGACTCATTGCAATCACTGTAAATCACTTCGCAGATTTTAGAACACACACACACACACACACACACACACACACAAACACACAACAATAATGCAGGGCACAAACAAAATGTGAAAGAATACAAGTCCTACTCAGAATGCTTACACACATCACAACGGAGACACCTTTTCATGCCGAACAGCTAAAGACACCACCTCTGTTGCAAAACCATATCCTAGCAAGAAACTGTGCTCATTTTTCTTGCTTCACTTTCCATCATCCTTTCATTGCCAGACTGAGAAAGTTCCTCTCAGATCTGAAGAATTTGTGCAATAACCCACAGGTACAAGTGAAAAATTAAGAAAGTAATCAGGGGCACAGGGGAAGAAACACTACAGAACATATAATCATGTTTCTCCATCTCAAAATCGCTATTTTAACTGCAAAATTTGGACAGAAAAAATTAAATATTGTTACGGGCAGAGGTGACCTAAAGCAAGTAAATATAAAGAAAACCCCATAAATAACAGATTCTTAAGACACACGTTCGGCTAATGCCTGACCTTTGGCATTTTTTGGCTGATCTTTGCGTAGGTGTGCCTCAACCACTTTGTGGGGCTGTCAGTCCCAGCATGCACCTGCACACCAGCCCTCCACTCATTTCCTGTGGGCATTGTGGATAGCGTGGGTGAGCTGCAGCTCCCCGGAGACACATATATCAAAGCCTTCTGTGGAGCTGCACAGTTGCCCAACATGCAAGAACTGGGCCAATGCTGGGTCACAACTAGGCTAATGCTAGGCTAATGTTGGGTTAACACTGGGCTAATGTTGGACTAACATTAGGCTAACACTAGGTCAACACTGGGCTAATACTGGGCTAATACTGGGCCAAAGCTAGGCTATAGCTGGGCCACTGCAGGGTCAGGAACATACACACGTCAGCACAGTACGCAGGGGGTGCATACTGTGTGATAAGGGCTGGACAGAGCTGTGAAGGGGCTCAATGCGAGCCGATTCATGTGATCAAAAGAGTGTGATGTGATCTGTGTGTCTCTGCACTGTGCTCTATTTTACAGACAGATCTGAAGTGCCAATGAGTCATACGATGCCTTGCTATGTTTAAGCTCTGTGCTTGGGGAAAAGGGAAAAAAAAAAAACAAGAAACTGCCTCACAGTTCAGAGGAACGTCCGGCCCCAGTCTATTGCCAGTTTCACAGTCACTTCTGTGGAAGACTCAGAATCAGTCACAGAGGAAGGGGACCTCCCTGCCCTGCCCTGCCCTGCCCTGTATGGTCTCTCTGTGACCAGAAGTCATGTTCACCACAAAGAAACAGGGGGATGAAGGAGGGAAAGTGAAGCTGCTTCTCACACTTCCTCTTGCTCTGAACATCACCACAAGCAAGGCAAGCAGGAATAAGAATAACAACCCCGCCCCCTTCCCCCACCTCCACCCCACACACACACACACACACACACACACACACACACACACACACACACACACACACACACACACACACACACACACACACACACACAGATTGGCTGTGGCTTTGGTTTCTGTTCATTTGCTGCCCTTCCCTTTGTCTTGGCACTACACTCTCATCATAATAATGAAGTTGGCTTCAAAATGGGAACTTACTGTTCCACTTAGTATTTCCACATTGGGGGAAGAGGGGAGGCAGGAGAGGAACAAAATTAGAGAGAGAAGAGAAAATAAACCGGCTACTTGGTTCCATTGCCAAACCAACTCTTTTCACAATTCTCATACTTTAAAACTCTTTTTAAAAAATGTTTTATAATTCTCACTGTGCACAACTGTAAAAACAATACTGTAATATGACTATAATAACCTGCTGTGAATTTTACCCACAACAACTCCTCAGAAATATCTTTCTCTACTTATTAAAAAATTCAGCACACCATCCCCTAGCAACAACCACCTGACAATTCTGATAAATGCATCACAAGTTCCCCTCAAAGCTGTTACTGGGAAAGAGGTTAACTGAAGATGAGCAAGTGACCTTTTACCACAATAATCAAAATGGGCAACACTTGAATGCCATTACAATGGGCAGCAAAAACGTTGCCCTTTTAGAGAAGTGTTCACCTTTGGGGAGAGATCACCACAGGAAGAATGAGTCGCAGGTGCATTCATAGACATAGCTCATGTACACATCACAAACCGACTACCATGGCTACAAAAGACAGATTTTACCGACTATCATGGCTACAAAAGACAGTCACTTTGAATCAAATGCTTTTCTTGCCTACAGCTGCTTTTGCATCTGAAAGAAGCCACCCTCCTCAGGAATGATGTGATGCTGCCCTCAAGTTAAACAGGCCTAGCCTAGTAGCAACAGCTCCTCTGATGATCCACTAAAGAAGACCTGTGATAGACCTCAGGGTGATAGGAGTGGCCACTGGGCAAGAACACAGCTACAGGTGTCGACTGGGTCAGCAGCCATCGAAAGCAGCCTTTACTCTGGTTATAGCATGCCGTCATTGCCCAGGTCTCTCTTTTCCTCTAACACAGGCACGAGTGCAGTGTTTATAACCAGCCGGATAAACTTTTAGTTGGCATGAAAAAGCCTTCAACTGGATTGACATCAGGTGACTGAGACTGCCATGGCATATGGGTTACATCGTCTTCATGCTCGTCAAACCATTCAGTGACCATTCCCCATCAGAAAACAGACAGAAAAACAAACAGCACCAAATCAATCACATGACTGTATATTCTCTGGTCCCATGGCAACAGCAAGGACAACAGAGATATAAAATTCACCTTAAAATGGTCGGGTTACATGGCTAATTACCTTCACCCAGACCACCATCTGTTCTACGGTCCATGGTGTGGTAATCATGTGACAGGTGCCAGCCAATCATATGGTGGCAGGATACCAGGGACTAACTTCATTTATTTCAACTTGTATTTCAAGAAGTTCAGAGAAGTTCAGAGAAGACCGCGAGGAGGCAGACTGGGTTATACACACACCCATCAATTCCTGCAACAGGTGTGTCCTAGCTTTCTCTACCATTTATTTCATCATGATGATTATAATTCCTATGCTTATTATTAGTAGTATTGTTGTCATTAGAATTATTTCTTCCTTGTGTGTATTTTATCTTCTCTTTATGTATCTATGTAATCTCTCTTTGTTAATCTTACCAGGGCAAAGCCATCATGGCAAGGAGAGCAAAACCATAAGCGGCTGGGCTTCAAACTAGAAACTGTTACATTCATGCAACAATGCTAAATTATTAGCTTTATCAGCTTATTAACTTTTAAATATGATCTGTATAAGAAACACTGCCTTACATCATAGTATTCACAAAAGAGACAACAATTGTTTGCACCATACTAGTGTACTCACAGTGCCTAACAATGATCTGGCAGAGCTACATTACACTATATCAGATTTCACACAATGTTAGTGATCAGGTGCTGGGTGCCAGGCAAATGACACATCCAGTTTCCAGGAATCAAGGACATTATTGAGGCCATTATTAGCATGATGTCATACAATTATTCTAGATGATGAAAGAGCTTTCCATAGCCCTTCATCTAAAACAAGCACAACCTTTTCAATAAGCAAAATTAGCCTCCTTCCCCATTTTCTTCCAGACACAACTATGTAAGGAAATCCAAATCTGCTCTGGTCTACAGGGTTACAGAGAGAGACACAACCTGCCAAGAACAAGAAATGTTACCACACACACATACATAAATACATACACACCAAGCACACACACAATATACAATTGAGCTCACACACACACAGGCACATACTGTTTTACATGCACACTCAGACATATACTCACACATCTCTCTCTCTCTCTCTCTCTCTCTCTCTCACACACACACACACACACACACACACACACACACACACACACACAGACAAACAGGAAGAAACACAGGATTACATTTTTGAACTACAGTATTATGAGCAAATGCTTCCTCCCACCAATCAAAAAAAACACACGCTGCATACAGCACCACCATTTCAAGGCACATGCTGTCCCACAGCACACAGAAATCAGCAACACATGAGTCAGCAGAGTGAGTGTGTAATGGTGTAAGAGAAGACCTGCCCGCTCCAGTGTTCATTCGGCCAGACTTCAGTCCCTTATACTGGACAGAGTGGCGTCTCTGTGCCAGAGGTTTATTGCATTTCGGTTTAAATGTGTTCTTCTGCATGAGGTGAAATCACACAGTCAGCGTTAAAAGGGCTCCAGCATCAGTGGCGTGTGGCCCTACAAGGCCCAGATACAGTGCATGGCTCCCTGAAAGCTGCTGTGACCACCAACACTAGCTTTACATGCCCTCATGACATCGTATAGTATCACTGCTGCCTGTGGTTGAAAGCAGACACCTATAGGGAGCATGAAAATGCTCTTTATTTATTACGTACAATAGATAAAATCATAATGTCACCTTGTGTCATCATTTGTGTTGCAAAATCATCAAAAACCTTCTGTCTGTGAAACTGTATTCACTTACCACGGTGTGGTTGCAGTCAGATTTTAAGTCAAACTTTCTCAGCCTTTCTGGGAAAGAGGAAAACCTCCACCCTCAACATATAATTAAGAAGGAAGTGATCCATGTAAAACATGAAGCTCTGGGCTTCCAGTGGGGGGGGGGGGGGGGGGGGGGGGGGGGGGGAAGAAAAAAACTTCCCCACTGTACTGTAACAACAAAGACAGCACTATAATGTCTTAACATGGCACTATGTTATAATACCACACTCACATATGGTTTTGTGTCAGCCGCGATCCCTGCACATTGGTGTTTACAGTACTACACAGGTGAGACCCCCAGCACCTTCTGCCTAAATATATTAGGGATATTAATAAGGAAAACATGGCAGAGATTACGCAAGAGTGCAGAAGTGTTTTTGTTAACGCAGCACTGAGTGCCAACTACAGCTGCGGCAGCAAGAGCTCTCCCCTCTGCATCACATAAGTGTAGTGTGGTACTGGTATTCAGCAATGCTGAATGACACAGTTCCGAAAGGGCACTGCACTATTTTTTTGTACCCGGGTACCGGTTCATAAATAATACACAAAAAGAAAACCGACGGTTGCTCATGTGTGTATCAATAAGCGGCAAATAGGTGTATCAGACAGCCTTGCTGAAAAAAAAAACAGCTAAAAACAAAAGACTTGTTGCTAAAAACACGAAACACTGTGGAACACAGCAGTCTTTTTTGACACCAGCTGTAACATTAGTATTTTTCACTAGCAACAGGAAACACCCCAAGCAAAGCAACCTAAGTTGTTTTTTGTTTGCTACTTGTACTTTTTAACTTCTCAAATTTAACTGCCTTACTAGGAACTGTGACTTCCTGATGACTTTATTACCTGATATAAGTGGCAGCAGCAGTTAGCCTGATGCATCTAATATACTTATTTTAAGAACTTTTTGAAATATTCAAATTTAAGAGATATTTAAAGATTTGAAACAGTCAGAGTGTGATTTATTTGTACTTTTATTGTGGCACAAGTAATAATTATACTTTGCAAGACTTGACAACGAATCCCAGACAACACCAACAACCACTTTTTTTGCCCTCTGTATTTCAGTGTGAAAAGACTGGCACAAGCCTACACACCAACAATACCCTACCATGTGGGCCATTCTGAGAGCCTGTGTGACCTGCTTCAGGTGACAAATCATTTAGCTGCATTCAATGACTTACAACATATGTGTGAAGTACAATGTGCCATGAAAGATGAAAAGGTCTCTCTCTGTTGAGTATTCATCGGGACATGGAGTTAGAAACCAAATGTGTTCTCAAAGACTTGACAAGACACATGATTTGTCCTGGTCTTCCATGACCAAGAGTAAAACTGTGAATAATATTATGGTTAGGTCAATTATGTACTCCAAGCTTAAGCTTGATGTAATATTGATTTCTATTTCTGTTCACTAACGCACTTCAGTTTTGATGTGTCATAGCTCCAACTTTTGTGTCTATTTTTGTGATTGGCTGGCAGCTTGTATTCTGGCTGGCAGCTGTAGTATTCTATCACAGTGAGTAACTTGAGTAGTGACAACAAAAACAAAACAAAAAAAAGACCTGCCTACAGGAGTATAATAACAGCTATGACACTTCTGCAATGCTGTCGTAACACTGCCCCAAATTAACGACGCGTCAGGAATGCTGAGCCGGTGTTGTTGTGCTGGGAGTGGCTTGTGCTGTGACTCAGCGGTGTGTCCAGGGGAGAGTGTCTAACATGACTTCATGTGCAGTTCCAAAAAAATGACTACATGACATCATGGGGCTTTCCAGAAAGCAAAAATACAGCACAGCCTCACATGATCCTCCCAAAGGGAGGGGAGTGATGCTTTGCTCCAAAAAATGGAGCTGCCTTCCAATCTGCATTTTTGATCACTTGCCCTAAGCACTTCCCTTCAAAATGCCAGAGTCACATGCTGCAAAAGGAACTTGCTTTGAAGTGCATGCTTGTACACTTCTCTTTAGCATTAAATCTCAGGATCCCTTTCATTTTTTACATCCCAGGGCACATGTTTGCTATGACCTCTTTATCTGAATTTTACAAAAGTTCCACTCAACCACAGCAACCCCCAAAAATTCTATATTTTAAATAAATTTACCAATGATAGTACTGAATTTTTCTGTATGAATTAACTTTTCTCCCACAGTCAAGAAACAAAATGGCTTCAGTGTATTTTAATTTGACGTGAATAGAATCTCTGACAAACAGCTTTGCATATTTGGCAGATGACCTTATCAAGAGCAACTTATAAAGAGCTCAGACTCGATTTCAAGGCTCAAACTAATCTCAATCATAATGACATTTATTTGGTTCACAAGCAGCAATTGTCATGAGCTAGAAAAACAAAACATTTAAGTTAGTTACATTTTGTCATTTAGCCAGATGTAGTTAAACTGCTACAACTGGAATATTAATGGGAGCAGGACTCACATGTTGAAGAAATGGTTTTGTGCATTGCACCCCATGTGAGGTCTTTCTTTTTGCAATACTTCCTGCAGATTGATTTCATTTTTCCAAACTGTGTTCATAAATGATAGGAAAAAATCAGTGGGCAGAAGGATGAAAATGTGAAGTGCTAAAGTGTCTACTTTCAGATTTTTACTGAATGTTTTAACATTCCAGCTGTGTTCTGCCTGTCCCCAAGGGATGAAACAAATGCCCCACCTTCAGCACCACAGCAACTCGCACAACATACAGCTCTGGAAGCCCCAATGCGCCCATTCTCATCCCCATCCCTTTCCCCGCCCACACACACAAACAGCCTCCCTGTGGGAATCCACAGAACATCCCAGAAGAACAGAAACAACAGCCTTTAATGGCCTTTCAGTTCAAGTTGATCTGCAAACCTGTATTTAATCTTTGTCAAGCAATTCAGTGAAGGCCAAAAATAAATATAAATTATAAAGAGGTACAGTAATATTATACGTGGTCAATACAGAGTGTGTATATAGCAGCATCCCTGACATTTGCAGTGCTCTTCTTCCACTACCTTTCTTCAAGGCAGAAGGGAGCAATTTCTGAGAAACATCAATTATATATAATTATCTCTTTGCTGCAAGACACTGTAGCCCTTTCAATAAAACACTCTGAACCTCTATGGCCTGTTACATAGGAACAGCTAGTATCTGACACACCCATTCAAGTCAAGCCTTAGTAGTTTTTTCCTTCAAGAAGCAATTTACTCTAAAGGGCACTGCATGCTATAGCATGTGAGCAGCATTAAAATGCAGGTTTTATGACTATGGGTGCAGCCTGTCTTGGGGAAGGAGGGAGGAGAGAGAGAGAGAGAGAGAGAGAGAGAGAGAGAGAGAGAGATGTACAAACAAATGTAAAGTATGTTCACATATACGTACTGCACATACACATGTAAGAATAAATAAGGAAATTACTGTTCACATTGACTCGTTGACTATACTTAGGTGCAACCAATAATGGGAGAGATGGTGGGGGAGCTCAAAGAAAAGGGAGCGAAATAGTAACACCATACTGTACATTAATGGTGTAATAAATGCAAAGCTGACAACCACTAAAGACGGAAGTCTCGGATTAACTTCCCAAACTGGATTTTTTAAAAATCCCTGTTACGTGCATTTGTGACTCACGCCCCTTACTGTAACTGATGCGCTTTACAAACGTAATGACGCAGCGCCTAAGATTAAACACGTTATTCAGCAACAATGTCTATCAATGTCTATCGCTACACTGTTCGTAACTCAAATTTCCTCAGATGCCAGAAAACAACAACTCGAAACCCGTTTTGGATGTCCACTGCATTCCGTAATATTGGCAGTGTCCTAACCTCATGTTCCGTGTCCACGCCTCACTCCCAGACCAGCACTTCAAACAACCGCCAGCGTCTCAGTACCAGTCACGGGCAATAATATCAGACATTTACTAATATCATATCGGTTTTCCATGATCAACGCTGTTTAATTCCAAACGATCTATACTCACAACTCGAGAACTTAAACGGTGACTGCCAAACAACCTTAGCGGTATTTCTGCCAAATCCCATCGGGTTAGCAATCACTCAGCCGAAATTTACATTGTAAAATGACATTATTGACATGCGAAGACCGCTGCGCCCTTGTACACTTAGGACTGGATAAATGCAACTAACACAGGTGCATCCGAGAAACAGCCTGTCCCTTCAGGTACATGGTTAAATCATGGGCAACTTCACCATCCACTGACCCGCCCCATTGCTCATGACAGGTGTAGAAATGGCAGCGTGATGTTCGTTGGGTGCCTCGTGTTCGTGAGCAAACACATTTTATGGTTTCTTCAAGCACACGTCAAGTAAGTGTGAGACAAAGGCAGTTCATCAATACAAATCGCTAAACAGAACACACGCCAGTATAACGGCAGACAGACTGATAGCTAGTAGGATGAACACATGACTTACCGATTCCTGGTGCTGAGTAGATGAAGTACATTGCGGAGGTCGAGAGAGAGAACAGGAATATAATGCCCAAAAACGACCTTCTCGGGAATCGCAACCGTCTCCACATTATATAACAGTTACAAAAAGAACCAAAGTTTTTTATTCCTCTAAGATACCGAACGTTAAACGGGCGATACACTTAACTGTTAAAATTGTGTCATCTAGATGTATATTACTACACGGCGAGGAAGTAACATACAGAGCGAACGCGACAACAAACGAATCCCGTTTTAAATCTTCAACGTCAGGTCTGACATAACTAGCTGTAAACACAATTGTAAAATGCTACGATACAAACATAATTCGATACATAAATATAATTGAATTTACTACCACTAAGCTAATACTAAACTATTATTAAGCTAATTAATACTCCTTCAGACGAATTTCATCATTGCGATGCCAGGCGCAAGGGCACTCCTGCGGCGTAAAGAGCGTAAAGATATGAATGAAATAAAGGAGTGTCCGCACGTGAACCTCCAGCATAGGGAGCGTCGTTAAAAACACTGAACTTCTTTTCTGCGCAGACATTAAGGGAGCTTGTATGCTAGCATAAAACACATTAGTAATTACAAGTGCGTACGTGGGGTGTTAAGGACATTTTCATTTATTTACTTTTTGCATATAAGCACCACTGTTCACAAAAAGATATAACAAACATGGTAATATCACAAGAATTTAAGATACCGCTTTGATACAAGGTACAAGATATTATTCAAACTCCAACATACAGATATATATATTTTGCACTCCTTTTTTGTACTCCTTTGTACATATTTTGTACTCCTGCTTGAATACGCAAAAACATACTTTGTTACAACCTTGTGTTCACACGTACAATGCACACAGAAACATATTAGAGCTTAATATTCACACACTCACTTTTGAAAACACACGCAAAACACTTTTTGATCTTGCACAAGCAGAACTGAAATTTTACATGCATGTACATTGGTATGAATAAAAACAAATCAAGGTATTATATTACCCAATGCGAGAATCTTGTGGGTGATGATGATGCATGCTCTGTGTTAATTTAGATTCGATGCAGTCATGCTTGCGAAGGGAAGATGACACAACAACTCTCTGCACTCAGCAATTGTTTGCCCTGATTAATTTACACAATCTAATCATGTAATGACACATATGAACCATGTAACACCTGTCTCATAATATATACAGCAGGGGTCATTTGCACCCCTCTTTGCCATTTTAACAGAGCAGAATGTGTTGAACTGCAGTCCCCTCATTTGCACTACACACCAGATTGACCCTGGTACCCTCCAGCCTTTCCTTTATTTTCTAAAGATCACAAGCTAAAAGTGACACGACAGCACATTTTCCTATTTTGGATTCCTGTTTCTGCTGTCAACATTACAAAATAACCTGCTGTTTTGGACCCAAAAGGTGTAATCAGCTAATTGATTAGTGAGTGGGTGTGAGGATGCTCACAGGCTCACTTGGTCCACTGAGGTAAGTTATGCCTGCTGGATGAATCATCTTGCATTCAGACATAATGGAATTTCACAGAGGGATCGGAGTCGTATAGCCAGTGTTTTGACAATCTGAAGCACCACATGAGGATGGACTACACACAGTGGGAACACATGTTCATGCATGTATATGCCCATGCTTTCTGATCTCACCTTCTGTCAATTTAACAGCCACCCATAAATCTGACCTATTATGTGAAATTGGGCAATACAGGTAAACTTATTAAACTTACAGAGGAAGTGGAAACACAGCTCACATCTTTCAGGTTACCTCTTCCTCTTCCACCTCCAGGCTTCACTCTCGTGCCCACATCCACCTGTCATTGCTCGTTTGTGACCAGGTTTTGTTCCTGTAAGTAAGTGGTGAAATGTGGTACCACCCACCAAACCTAGAGTCCCCCTGGCTCTGTGGTAGCTCCTGTTAGCAGTCCTGTAAGGTGTGTGGTAGGTTGTGTGTGACCATCTGTGTAAGGGGGTCTATTTTTTCTCTGGCTGTGGTTTGCTTGTTTTGTGATTCACCCTGATTTTAAGCCCTCGGTATTGGGCAGTTTTATGCTCTGCAGGCAGGTAGCTGCTGTAGTTATAACTTAAAAATCTCATTTTCACAATCTATCCATCATTTTAGAAAATCATATAATTTATAATCTATTACATAATCAGAGACATTGGAGATAATAGTATCAACGAGCCAAAACACCAAAACATAATATAGGAAGTCTCATTTGAAATGTATGTTTTGGTGACTGTATTGACTGTCAAAACCTCTTTTTTTCACATAGTCTCCATCTCTTTTATTATCTTTTTCTCTCCTTCATCACAGCACTTTCTCCACATCTGTCTCTTACTCTACTGCCATTTCATTTTCAGTTCAGATCAATTCAGATTCACTTTCACTGGCCAGCTGTCACATCATCCAGCATTGCCAAAGCAGCTTTCAATAGGGAAATAAGGCATTGGAGCAGCTTGAAAGCATTACATAAACCCAGGTGTGGTAGGGTAGTTTTATTTCCATAGTAACTGCTACTGAAGCATTGAAAACGGACAAGCTGCTGTGTTTGTTTAGTACGGCTCTCAAAGGGAAGAATGCTCAAGATGTGTAGTGAGGTTGTTAAAGATGTGAGTTACGCGAGTATGTTAAAGATGCTTTTCATGTGTGGAAAGAACAAATTTTAGTCAAAACTGAAAATTCTCTCTCTCCCTTGACATGTGAAAAAAATGATTATAAAAATGATAAGCTGAGTATAAAGCTATGAGTCTCTCTCGGTTTCTGTCTCTCACTTTTTCTGCCTCTTCTGCTCTCCATATTCAGAGTTTTAAATCATACTGGTGCTCCAGGATAGCCGGCTTCAGCAGTGGTTCCTCTTTGTGAGAATTGTGGCTGGGTGTCTGCATGAAAGCAGAGCTCTCACAGTTCCAGGTTAACACCTGAACTCTAAAAACTCTCATTACGATGATCACTGGCCTGCTACCTTTTCTTTCTTCCAACACCTGTGGTTCAGTTTTCTGTTAAATAAAATTCATACTTTGTGGTTTTTGTCAGAACTGCACAGTCTTTGTCCTCACTTCACTCCTTCATTTGAAACAATTATGGAATATTCATACAGTCCTCTCATTTTGAAACCCAGCCACTCCTATTATTAAAAAAAAAAAAAAAAAACAGGAAGCAAAAGTTCATGGGTTTAATGTTTGGGGAAGGATGCTTCTTAGAAGTGTCCTCAAATAACCAGAGTATCATCTGCCATCTCAGGAGTATTTGAGGCCACCTAGGTTAAATTTTCTCTTTACGCACACCCTTTTTGAATTGGCACCATATCCTCAGTCATGCACAATACACATTTCCTCTGTTTGTTAAGATGGATGCTTAGATATGCATGGACTACTAGATAAAAAACAGCAGGAACTCTGAGTCTTTCCTTTTTCCTGGGTACCCTCCCCCCAATTTGCAAGCCATATATGCTGTGTCTCCCTGATTGTTTCATTTTCCTACTGAAGGACTGAGCTTCAGTTCCTGAAGATAGAAGTCCCCTTTCCTCAGAAACTCCCTTTTCCTCCCCCTGTCATACAGTAACTAAAACGACAAACATTTCTGTTTTGGAGGAATGGAACACAAAATGTCCCCTTATACTATGTATGAGTCAAATGGAGCCCCGTTCATTTCAAAAGGGAATCTATGATAGAAACACAAAACAGACCCCAGGCAGTCTCACTTCATATTGTGGGTAATTTATATGAAATACATTTAGTCTTTTGGCAGACATTCTTACCCAGAACTTCCGACAAAGTAAAAGTGTAGAGCCATGGATTATAAGGTCACTTGATCAACAGTACATTCATAAAACATCAGTCACACATTGTTACAATAATTCTATACTGAAAACAGACAAAGGGCTACCAAAAAACCTCCACATTCAACAACCACTATCAAAAAAAGGTCTTAAAGTACTATACACAGAAATGGAAGATTTCAGTACTGTACCAAGGTAGAGTCCATAATATCAAAAAGGTGGATGTTGACTACGCAACTTACCATTTAATTACCATTACCATTTAATAATTGCATGACAAATACAATACAACACTTATGTCACTATACAGGGCTAAGACTGGAAGAGCCTTTCAGTTTATACAAGGGTGCATTCCAAGCTAGACGAGAGACACAGAGTGTATTGTTGGAGTAAAGTGGTTTCTATTCTCACCTCAGCCTTGTCATTAGGTAGATCATTCCCCTAATTGTAGTGTTCTTATTGGGCCATTCTGTTTCATTACAATGTTACTGATTTTTAAATTGGCTGTTACACAATTGCTTGACACAGGTGGAAAATGCATTTGTCAGCACACTGTAAGTTTGTATTAAAAGGTTCTGCCAAACTGCTGTGCTTGAAGTGTTGATGATTATAATATGATGGAGATCTGGGCCTGTGGTTAGACATAGGGATGAAGTAAAGCATAGAGTCAGGACTCAGGGAATGACTCCAAACAGATACATCTGGGTGACTGTGTAAACTGTTGACCCGAGGGGTTTCTATGGTGGAAGTTCTGGCTCTACAATACAAGGAGAGGTATTTCAACATAGTCAGTCTACCCCTCACAGCTGTGAACAGTATTGTTGCTATAAACCAGGGAGTGAGGAAGGGGGCACCCCTTATGGCACAATGTGCCTGCAAGAGAAACTGACAGGGTTTATGACACCACACATTTATGTAAACAAGAGACACTTTCCCTTGATTGTGCACAGTGCAGTACGAATTTCATAGTCCTGTTCCTCCATTCCCCAGGGGATCTCGCAGTCTCAGAATAGTTTCCAGGTTAAAGCATATCTTCAACCTTGAAAAAAATGTTTCTCATAATAATAGCTGTCTCCTGGTTGCCAGGATGGTTAGTACCATCATACCCATTTGTGTATTCAGCTGTCAGTTTTGTCCACTCGGTGTAATCCCATTCCTGGAAACACCCCCACCTGGAGTAAGCTTCTCTGAAATCCATTATTTAAGACTAGGTGGAGCGGTTTTCAGTAACGCCTCCATCCAGGTATTCAGGGAATCCAGCTTTGGTGACACGGTGATGTCACACAGGTACATGCTCTTTCTAGTTTAGTGGAAGCCTGTTCTCAGCTTTTATCACCAGACTACCTAGAAGTATAGCTCACCTGCCTGGCAGCCTGTGTGTGTGTGTGTGTGTGTGTGTGTGTGCACGTGCATGTGTGTGTGTGTGTGTGTGTGTGTGTGTGTGTACGTGCATGCTTACGAGTGTGTCTGTATGTATATTTCGTATGTACGTTTCAACAGTCAAAAAATAAAATCACATGTTTTATCCACACATTTTTATTTATTTATTATTTATATACATTTTTATTTGTAATTTTAGAGATTCAAATGCCATGTATGTGTGAGTGTGCCTGTGTGCATTGTCTTGATTGGGGTACATGTGTATCGCACTTGTACGTTTTTCTGTTTTCTTTCTATGATTTGGCACCCGCTGCTGATGTCTTCACGGAGCTGGAGGCAGACTCCATTCTAGTGAACATGTAAGGATGAACCTCTGATAAGTAGGGGCGGCTGAGCTCAAACAGGAGGAACCATGAGTGACTTTTGAATGAGTTCAGTTTGTTTTTCTCAGACTGAATTTGAGTTTGAAGAGTGCTCTTTTGTGGAGAGACCAGTAGACAGTGCTAAGTTGGGCCCACAACAATAATAAAGGGATAAGTCTTTTTACTGTGCTGTTTGGCTTCCAGTGGGACTCATAACACAGCATTTTTGAAGCTGCACATCCCCAACATTTCCTGGAAGAGGAATTTTTTGGTTATTCCTGTTTAGGAAAGGATTTTGTTGCTGTACTTGTATTTTCATTTTTCTGTTTTCCCTCACATTACCATTGTAGACACCACACACACCTTCACCTTTGTGCCACTGTTTTAAATACAATCAAATAATCTAAACCTGACATAAAATAACAAATACAATAAAACAAATTAAATAAAATGACAGAAAATCTACTGCGGTGGTTCCTGTAGCGGATGTAGTCTGGAGGATAGTACTGGCTGACAGGAAATCCTGTGAGTCAATGAGTTCAGCTTTGCTTCTTGTTTTTTTCCACTCACATGTAGCAGTCACTTAGGTGAGGCTAGCTATTTCCCCTTTCAGCCAGGTATTAACTTTTATATTTTGATTCAAGGACACTGCTCTTAACAACATTAGTGTTTGTATGTACCTCATTTTTGTCTCTGACATGGTCACCAAACAGCTTTCCTGCTTTTTTTTGTTTATAAATGTAAGACAAGGTCATAGGGAGTTTCCTTTTCCCACAGTCCGCTGCCCTGATAAACAGTGCATGCTACATTGCAGGGATTTTCAACTGGGCTGCCTCACTTTTCTCTCTGTAGCACATATACCTCTCTATACCTCTCTGCCCTTCTATAGGGTAATAAATATAAGTGCAGATGCCTTGATGTACTCCACCCCACAGTGGTGACAGAGTAGTATGTAAATATTTATAGAGCAACATCATTCTCTTTACAGTGCAAATCACACATTGGTTCAGTACATGAAATCCATATTTAATTTTTAAATCTGAATGGTTTAATCATGGTTGAAATGGTTTAAATCTGAATATATGTTAAAAAAAGAGATTTATTTGGGATTTCTAGATCTGGAAAAAATGCATGAGAATTTTTGTATTGTGGCTTACATTCAGCATCCTTTACAATAACACACAACTGAGAATATGGTAAGTCTTTTACAAAGTACAAAAAGAAGCTGTAGTGCTGTATGATTTCGACTTTGCTCCTCATCTCTCCATGAGAGTGAGATCACCAGGATTACTGTAATTACAGGGAGATTGTTAACTGGGTTGGGACTGAGTTAAGTGTCTGCCAATAAGGTGTTTCCTTCTCTGTACTTTCCACAGAAATGAGGCTGTGGTCACTTGTAAACACTCTGCCCTCCTCCCACTCATGCTGTTACACTTAAATTTCATACACACACACACACACACACAACATACACACACACTCACACACACAGTGATCACATATAACCATCTTTCCATGAGGTTTGAGTGAAGTTTTTTAAAAAAACATAATAAAGTGCACTTAGAATCACAACAGCAAGGAACACTCAGTTTTAAACACATACAGTATGTAAGGAAAACATAAAAATATACTTGTGAAACAAAAATATAATTTATAATCAACAATTATAGTACTGAAAGGTACCATTCTAGCAGTACAAGTGAAGAAATCAGAGCTGTCCATCCCTATGGCGCTCACCATGTGTCCCTCGGGCTGGGACATGGCCCCACATATTGGACTGCTATAATAAGTAGCATGTTTTCTCCTAATTCCTGTTCTCTTTCCCACTTTCACTCTCTCTCTGCATGCATAACCTCCAGACCGATTTACATATTGTAGTAAGTGGACATCTCTGCCTGTCATTACCTCGGCAGGAGACCAGCAAGCGAAGAAAAACCTCACATGAATGAGGCGGCAGGAACAGGGTAGGCAGTTTCCTGACAGGTTTCCTGAAAACCGATGGGTCAGTTTCACATGTTGTGGGAAGGAGGAGGAGGCCAGGAGAGGGTTAGGGTTAGGGTTAGGTTATATCAGTTGTGTTATGTTCCCTGTGTCTGCCATGACTGTCTACCTTGAAAGCTCCAGCTTTGGATGTTGCAGACTCAAGCATCTCATAGCAGAGAAAAATCCAGGCCTCTTGTGGCCTGAAACAACTTTCTTGTTGCTTGTAAGAGAAAGTGTTTCTCAGTTTGTCCAGAACATCAGCACCCTCTAGAGGGTGTTTGTAGAGAGCACTGTGTGGAAACGGCTCATAGTGCATTGTAATGCTGCTGGGAGATACATACACTGTGAAGCAGCAGGCAGATGTAAAGGGTTAGGGGACATTTATAGACAATCTGAGGCATTCTTTCTGATGCTCAGCCACACTTCTGGCTCAACTGTCTGATTGTCTGTCCATCCTCACTGGCTATGTGCCTTTGGTCCTTTTCTCTGTGTGTCTGCCTCAGACAGGCAATTGCACATTGGGAGATGAAATTGAGCTCTCAGATGTGTGAGCATTGAGGCAGAGTATGGACCTGTGTGAAATGTTTGTATTGCCTATTCGCAAAGGCTATTTTAACAGACACAACATTACCTTTTCTGTCATTCCTGTATTATGTTTTTAATGCATAACAACAATACACATATTAAAATTATGGACCAGCATAGTTGTAAATACAGGGCTTGTAACTGAAAGCTTTCTGGTTTCCCTGCAGGGCCACTGCTGCTGTGCCCTTTGGCAAGGTACTTTATCCACAATTGCCTCAGTGAACATCCATCTGTATAAATGGATAACATGTAGAAATTTTAACCTATAAATTGTTATGGATATGAGCATCTGCTAAATGTCAAAAATGTAATGTAATCCCAAAAGATAATAATGTCCTGTGTGCAATTCAGAGATGATTTTTGAGTTTTTTGGCATTATGTGAATAATCAAGGAAAGGGCATCTCTGCAGACTAGACTGCAGACTAGACTGTCAGTTATCATTCTCACTGTGAAACATACTTCTTTTATGTTTTATTTTCAGAATATGGAGAGGAGGTTTTGGGAGGTATGACTTGTATCACTTTTTTGGATTATTAAACTGTGGTTTGAGAGATTATTAGATTGTCCACTAGAGGGAGCCAAGTTATTCTTTGTCTGAGATGAGAACTAATTAAGGACAGAAAAGTCTGGTGAAAGTAGTGCTCAGTAAACAAGTGACGTAATTAAGAAATTCTCATTATTTCAGTGTGTGTTTCAGAGATATTTCTACAGGACAGCCAATCCACAGCTGGAGCAGTTTTGGTAGTACTGTTTCAACTTCACTTGGTTCCTTAAATCTCATCCTTAATGCCCAGGAGAAAATCACGTGTTGTATCAAGGTTCCAGTAATTAACATTTACTAATATTATTGAAACCTATTACTGTTGCTAACAGAAATCACTTATCTTGAAGTAACTTTTAATAAAACTAGAAATAAAAGTTTGAAGACAAACTTTAATTTGGCTTTAGCATGGTAGTAACTTATAGTTAAGCTTTGTTCGAGAGACAATCAGTATCTGTGGCTGGTATTGCAGACCTACTGTGACGTTTGCTGCATGTGTTAGAATGTTCAGATTCTTAATGTACTATCCACATCTAGTTACGGGACATTTTTATGGCACTTTTAAAATTAAATGAGGACAAATGTAACAAAGACAGCCTTGACAGAGAGTTTTGCCATAACACCCCAAGAAGAAGCAAGGAAAGAGAGACAGACAATTCTGGAGGCTTTAGCAAAGGGGCAGGTTTATAGGACATGTTAAATCAGGGGTGTCCAAACCTCTCCTGCAGGGCCACTTGTCCTGCATGTTTTAGATCTCTCCCTGCTCCAACATAGCTGATTCAAATAATCAACTCGTTATGAACTCCTGAAGCTGCTGAACAACAAACTGATCATTTGAATCAGCTGTGTTGGAGCAGGGAGAGATCTAAAACATGCAGGACAAGTGGCCCTCCAGGAGAGGTTTGGACACCCCTGTGTTAAATGAACCAGAGAGCTGTCTGGATCTGTCCCTCAGCCAATGGTATTGCAGAGAAAAACTGGCCTGAAGGTGGCAGTAGCACCCTGCCTTCCTCCCTGTTTTTTCCCTCTCTTTGTCTCTCTGTTTCTCTTTCTCCTTTCTCTCCCCTTTCTTTCCATCTCTCTCCCTCTCTCACTGCCTCACACCCTTTTCATCTTCTCTCCATACCCCTGGTCTCTCCCTAAAGCCTTCTCTCCTTCCATCTCCCTCTCCTCCTCCCTATGGCTATCCCTATTTCCTCTTCAGAGTCTCTCTTTCTCTCTCTCAGACAGATGGCTCGCCATGCCCCGGTGGTTCTCCAGTGCTGCTCTGTATCACCCTGCTCTGAGCCAATAGGAGTTTTCCCTGCTCACCCCACTGTGTTTCTGCCACAGTCACACCATGGAGTTTCACATGCATAACCCCACTCTGCCCTTCCAAAGAAAACCTCTGTTTAAGTCTTGCAATAAGATCTTTCAGCATGAGGGATTTCAGCCTCTTTTTAAGATGACCGCATTTGAAATGATTCGATTTGGCAGCAATTTGCAAATTCAGTAAACTTCACCAAGCATCACACAGCTTATCTGTGCACAGAATGCTGAGCATTCCTTTATGTTGGACAATTAACTGGACAGATAACCGATTTTGTAATAAATGTGATAATTAGTTTGCAATTCAGACAGTGAAATGATTTAGTTTCTATCACTATACACTACACAGTACTGTATTAACAGATACATTTGCTTGTATATTATTCAGTGTGATAATTTGCATTATACAGATTATATTACAGATCACACAGCTTTCCACTGCCTCTGTTGTTTTTTTACGCCATACATTTGTATATTTAGTTTTGCAGTATAGAGTATACAGAATAGAGTGTAATAATTACTAGCAGTGTTTTTGAGTCTCTTTGCATATATGGTATATTACTAATTAATTTGTTTGCCTTTTTTCATCTCTGAAGGTCAGTGGGGAATTCATTCTCATTTGCCATTACAGCCTACAGAGATAAGGTTGGAAAACAAATAGCCGATAAGCTGCTGATTTAGATGCAGTTAGAACCAAAAAACCCAACTGGGAACATTGTCAGATGCTTGAGTTTGCATTGAGTCTGCCCGGGTTACAACAAAAGGAGGTGCATTAGTGATCAAACAACCAAAATGAAGTGTTTCCAGAAAACATACACTCATAAAGTATTGCAGAAAATATGCAAACACATGTTCTAATAGGAAACAGAAAATATGTATGTTGAGTTGAAATCATGATGCTTGGCCATATTACCAGCCTCAAACAGGGTAAAACACAAGCAAAAGCGAAATAAAGGTACTGTAATGCAGGTGACCCAAGTCCGATCACACCGCATGTCACACAAGAGAAAGATGGGAAATGTTGGAAAAGAGGTGGGCCTTCATTGAAACGGAAAGAAACCAGGCAATCAGTCAACCAATAATCACACACACACACACGCGCGCACACACACACAGACACACACACACACACACACACTCGGGCAGTGCTGCCAGCATAGTGGCATAGACCCACACACCCGCAGGCTCAAGCATACACACCATCACACGCACGCACATGTTAGTTCAGTGCAGATCACACGGAACAGGACAAACATTTTCTCCGAAAAACCCATGAACATTTTTTTCTAGAATGACAACCCCCAGGATGTGCTCTGATTCCAATCTCCCACAGCAAGAAGAAGACACACAATAACCAGTTAAGTTTGGGAGAAACAGCAATATACTGCTCAATTTCTCCATTCTGGGCTACAGCTGTGAAGTCTGTTTTCTAGCAGTCAAAGGCTGACCTTTTAACCTTGTGTGGTTTTCGCCTTGTTGTGTACTGGCATTTCATTCCTCTGTGAAATGATCTGGCATTTCAATTTTATTGTGAGGAGTTGAAATTTTTGGTGTGCTACATAATGAGCAACAAATTGGATTTTTTAGTGAAAGGATCTGTGGGTTTGAACACCGCTGAAAACACAAAGTGCTACAATAATCAATAATAACTATAAAAACACAAGTGTGACTGTATGAAAGATTGCAATAATAATTATACTTCTAAAGTACTGCACAAAAAGAAATTATTAAATGCTAAGGATAGGGAGATTGAAGTGGTAGAGGAATTGGGGGAATGGCTCCCAAAATATGATTGAGTCACTATGATTACTTCATCAACCAGCACTCTGTCGTGCCCCATCTTCCTTCCCAGGAAAGTTCAAAAGTTGATATGACAGAGAAATTTATTTTTTCATTTAAAAATGATTTTGGTAATCATTGCACACTTACATCTGTGAAGCACTTTGGGGTAACTGTCTGACAGGTGCAACACAAATACTGTATATCCAGTGTATACTTCTTGCTATTGACTTATATTCTATCTCCTATTCTTCTTATTATTATAATAATTATCATCAGCATGATAAATGCATAAAATCTCATGTGATGGAAGCCCTGTGGAGCCCCACTCCACAGGAGTCTGAGGGAGATGAAGGAAGTCTTTGATGGTCCACTTTGATAGAGCCAGCCACAGAAGTCCTAATGCTGTGTGACTCCATCCCGGGCCTAACGTGTTGTGAATTTAAAGTTCAGTCGCCCCCCTCCCGCCCCAACCAGGCAGTGGCTCTCCCTTCTCTCCAGTCCGGGACAGAGGCCAGGCTGTGATGATGGAAAATAAACAGGCGATGTTTTAACCTGCTCTGCCACAAGCTCAGGAGCCTGCAGAGGCCACCATGAGATCCTGCACTTCTAATGAGCTTTCACCAGGAGGACATTTTTCATTCTCAAAAATAAATGACTAAAGATAAAAAAAAACACTCAAACAAACAAGCTACCGGTATGTGTGAAAGGAGCTGAAGCCATTTCTGCTCAGTTCTTGACATGAATCATCTTCCAGCTAAAATTACAGACTGTCCTCATTCAGCAGGCTTCAATGATTATCCACAAGTTCTTTGTAAAAAAGCTTCATGTGGCATTTTTTTAAGCCAATTTAATTTATCTTTTTACCCTCCAGACACAAACTTCTTGTCTTACACAATTTTGTGCTTAATCTTTAATTGCTGGAGAATATTTGCCTGCTTAGTGAAACAATCACTCCACACAAACTTTACAGGAAGCCATTAGAGCAAGTTTTTTGTTTATATGGACTATGGATATACAGGAATGTGAAAATTCATGTGCATGTGTAAGAGTGGAATAGCAAACCAATGCATTAGTAAGGCCTCTTTTTTGAATGTAACACAGACACAGGTATTTCAAGGAGAGGCACTGCAGATAACCCTAGTCCCAGAGCTTGTTGTACCAGAGATGTTTCTAGTTTTTGTTTCATCTGAAACCTTTGATAATTAGAGTACGTCTCCAGCTGAATGAATACAGTTGATCACATCCACAGGAGTCTCTGCATGTCACCATTTAGAGATATCTAGAAAATCTGCATCTTTACAGAATTCCAGGAATGTCTAGTCATTGCTCTACAACACAACAACTGAGACTAACACTTCTTGTACTGATCTTTTTATCACCCCAAAGCCTGAAGGGGAGACATTAGACTGATTTTAGCATTAGCAATATGTCTGTCAAACCATGTAACCCAGCAGTGTGATGTTTCAAACTTGGACAGAAATTTAGCATGTTGAAAGGCCATTTTTCAAGGGTTTTACGTTTGATTTTTCCCCGTGGGCACATGGGCTTTTTTAGACTGATAAGAGACCTTACTGGAATTTTATTTTTCAGAGTTCTATCAGCATTGTTCATCTGCAGCTGTTGCACACATATTTCAAACTCCTGCAATGGTCTGTTTCGAAACACACTAGGGAAATAGAGCAATGGAAGTACAAAGTCTCGTCTCTATGGTAACCTGAAAATAAAAAAATGACAGGAGAATGTGTGGGGGTGTCAAGACCCTGTTGTCTCTCTTTCTGTGTCCCCTTTGTCATTCACTGTCCTTTGCTCTGTCCCTTTCTTTAAATTCAGTCTTTTTTTGTTCAAACATTTTAGTACATGAAACAAACAAGACTGCTCTTACAAACACCAGCTAAAAACATTTTTCAATCTCAATACCACCCCTCCATATAAAACCCCATTTCCTCCCTGCACAGAAAGACATCTACAACAGACAGCTGACAGTACAGCTCACTCAGCTCCTCCCCAATCACATCGCCAGCACTGCTGGCTCCACCCACTCTCCCAGCACCACCTATGGCAACCACAGAATCTCCTATTTCTCATTGGTTAGGGAGGTATTGAAACTGGGTCAGCTGACTCCAGAATATTATGTGTCCTGTATCAGTGTTTCTCAATCCTACTCCTGGAGGCCCACTGCCCTGCATATCTTCTATCTATCTATGAGTTCAGTCAGGTAGGTAGAGCAAAGATAGATAGAAGATATACAGGACAGTGGGCCTCCAGGATTAGGACTGAGAAACACTGGGCACATCCCTAGTGATTTAAATTGAAGAGATTTACAATAGGAACATTCTGAAGAGAAAGAAGAACTGTTTGAAAAAGAAGAGGAAACATTTGAGATGTTTTTTTGTTATAACTCATACTATTGAATGCTAATGACTGAAATTTGTGTGATTGATTGTGTGCTTGCATATATGGCAGCATAACCAAGGTGAAGTCAGTGCTCTATGCAGATGTGAATTGTTGTACAAATGTTAATAGTGCAGTAGGTTTACCAAAAACTACACCGTATGCTATCTGTGACTTCCAAATGTATGTTGGAAACACATCTACATCTAAGAAAAGCTTACACACCCAACACTTAATAGTTCATATAGTCATTGTTGAAAGAGGTCATTTCAAACTTTCATTTTATTTATGTGATGGTGCCAAATGCTATGTAATACAACTGCAGTTTGTAATAAAAGCTATGTGTGTCTTGTGCCTACATCTCACTGCCAAAAGGTTAACACTGGGGTAATGCTGTCCATCTATGGGGAAGCTACAGTTGTTAAGTCTGCAATTTGTTGTGCAAGTTTGTTTCCATGGAAAGGCCGTGGTTGTTGAGGCTGTACCTAGTTGTAGAGGCTGGTCTCCATGGCAAGGCTGTGACTGGAGTCTCTACCTCATTATAGAGGGCTATTTCCATGATGAAGCTGTGGTTGCTGGTAACCTCGTTACGGACGGCTATTTTTATAAATGCCCTTTGCAGCACTTTCATTCAATTCAATTTTCAGTTTTTACTCATACAAAGTGATACAAGTGTCAAAAAAAACAGGAGTTCAATATGGTCCCTTGATACTGCATGAGCGAGGACAGCAGAGTAAATGCAATGAAGTACATAGAAATAGCAAAATATTCTTTCCCAGCCCCTCTTATATTTTCTCTTTCTTATGGACAGCCAGATATTTTTTTCTTGTTTTATCCTCATATAGTATCTCCAGAGCATGCATCTCAAACAGAACTCACAGCTACCTAAATCTCAACTAATCACAGTTAATCTCAGCACCGTACAGCATCTCTTCACCATAGACTATGTTTTCAAGCTGTTGGCAATGGTGGAAGAGTAACATACAGTAAGTTGCTTGTTACAGGTTTCATGAACCCCAGCATGGATGGAGCTACAATGTGCTGATATACAAAACTGATAAAGTAAACAGATATATGAATGAATGAAAAGACTTTCCTCTTCATAGAAACATGAGGCACTGAAAGCGTGCCCCAGCTCTGCCCATTTTGTGCTTAATGAAGCCTCATTCTCCCATGAGTATATGTTTGCAAATCGCAATGGGGAACACGCAGCTAGAAGAAAATAGTTGGCAAACATCCACACACCTCTGCACAGCTGAACACTCCTCAGTGGTGAGAGCTCCCACGGTCGCATTGTTCTGCTTCATCATCACTGTTCACTGTTGTTATTGGCTAACATTTGATCTTCGGCAGTGCGCAGTCACTGCCTGTGTTCTAAATCTTGTTAACGCTCTGCGGATCACTCTCCTGCATCCTTTAGTGTTCGGCGCTTGTGGCAATTGTGCTTTGAACGGTGCTTTCTTAAGAATCTTTTTTTTTTCTCTTTGACTGAATTTGAACGGTTCCTCTGTTGCCCGCTATTGTCTGCTGCTGCCATGAGCTGGACTCACAGATGTGATGTCCACTCCGGCTGTCCTGCTGTGACCGTGAAAACTGGCCCCCAGAAATAGGGACCCAGAGTCTGGGATGCCCCAGACACCCATCATATCACATCAAATCACATTACATTACATTAAATTATCCATTACATTATTGCTTTGCTTAGCAGAGGCCCATGTCAGGGATGACTAGCATAGCTAACATTTATTCATATCATCCATTTATATGGATCGATTGTTCAGGTTAAGGACCTTTGATTGAGCATATGATGACAGAGCCCCTCCTGGGATTTGAGTCTGCAAGCTTATCCTTACATTGTTGGCTCAGTCTGCAGCAAGCATGTCTCCTCGTCCCCCTCTACACCATACTGGCCCAGCTTGTCATGCTATTTGTTTACACCTACTGCTCAAAAGTAACAGCAGCAGTGCCCTAGTTTGGAATCAAACCTGCAACCCTCAGGTTACATGCCCAGCTGTTTAACCACTGTACCCCTGCTGCCCACATGCAAACACACAAACATGCATAGACATACACACACACACACACACACACACTGGCAGCAGGGTCAGGGAGCACATCAGGGTCTTGCAAAAATAATGGGTGATGGGGTGACATAACCAAACGTAGTCTAGTGTAATGTGGAGTATAACATCACTGCTAGAGGCTGAAAGTTAGAAGGAGCAGTTGGTCAGATCATGGAGAAGAAAAATAATTTTCATTAAAAGGTCAAATTTGTGCAACACTGAGTAAGATTAAATTTGAATCAATCAAAAAAGTTGCAGTGTTCTTTTATGAAGTCAAAGTGGCCAGTGTGCTCTGTGTCTTCAGGCTTTTTGAGATGCTGAGCAATCAGCCCCCCCTCCCTCTCAAACCATCACAAACTCATTTTCAATAAAAAAAACACTTCTTAATGAGCCTTGCACTGATGTAATAAAGCCTTTTTAGCTCAATTATGTAGAGTGCCTTGGAACTTTTTGGATTTGTTTGACCTTTTTATAACAAGTTTTTTTTTTTCCCAGCAACAAACACCCATACCCTTTATTATTCAAGAAACACTTTAATTAATTAATTTGTTTATGGCTCCATCCTCTCAATGGCCATGCTCAATGGTCTCTCCTCAGATGACTCTTAGTACTAGCACAAAAACTTGTTTTTCTGTTGGCCTTTGGGAATAGAACAGCAACTTTGTGTATATCTGAAATGACAATATTACATTATTTACTGTGTGTGCCTGGCAGATGCCCTTATCCAGAGTAACTAAGAGGGCCGGCAGCTGTGCGTCCAACACGCTACTGTTTGTGTGGCGGCCTTTCTCTGCTGAACGGCTATGCTTTGTTGAGGGGTACAACAGGCAGGGGGACCAGAGCACTAGGCTCATAATCTGAAGGGGTTATAATCTTGGTCATGGGTTCAAATCCTGCTCTTCAAAAAGATGTTTCACCTCTTTAACACTGGTGAGGATCCTGCTGCTGTATACAGATGGATTATGTGTGTAAGGCAAATTATGCAAATGACATTTCAGATGCCGAAAAGCTGTATCACTGGGCCCTTTAAATGGCTTGCTGACTCTTGGAACCATCGAATTTAAACACTGAGATGCTGCTCCTATTACTACTGCTGCAACTAGTAATGCCCCCAGCTATCTGCGGGCCTGTAAACTGGGGAACCTACACAGATCATAAACTGTATGAAGTTTCAGCGATCTTTTACCTTATCCATGGTTCAATATGCATTTAATTGGTCCATTTCTGGATCACACATTTTCCTGGTATTTACTTACTACTCCAGTGATTGGTGTGTGCAATTGGGAATCATTAGAAGAACACATTAAGTGAAACTCAACAGCGATGATGAGTTTCCTGAGGATTAAGATACTGCCCATGAAAAATTCACTTTGAGAAATGTATTGTTCAATTTAATGTACTTAAGTATGTTTTTATATACAGTACCAGTCAAAAGTTAAAATATATAAAACTTATGCTTAAATATAAATAGTAAAGCTGATGCCTATGTATGAATTTCTTTTCCAAAGAAAATGTATATTTTTTTAATTTTGGCTACTTTGAAGAATCTAAAATATATGATCAGTTTGATTTGTTTAACACTTTTTGGTCACTGCATAATTTTATTTGTGTTATTTCATAGTTTTTATGTCTTGACTATTGTTCTAAAATGTGGGAAATAGTAAAAAATAAAGAATAAAAGTTGTGGCCAGACTTTTTACTGGTACTGTATATGTTTAGCATGGTTATTTTCTAACCCTGAGGTGTACATTATGTGTATGAATCTAGGTCTCCTTACCAACGATCATTTCCTCCTGGAAACCCTGATTTCCCCACGGATTCAAGGCCTTGCCAAATACGAATTAGTCATCGGCAAGTTAATTCATGTCTAGGGGCAACTGTAATGAGTCACCTGGCAATGCATGGCTTCCTGGGATCATCTCAGTTCTGAAAAACAGGAGGACAGAGACACTTGGAGTCCATCTCCAGTTTCACACTGATTTGACTGGACAAGTGGGTCAGGTGTGTTTCAATGAATTTCTACAAGGAGGTGTTGTTCTAAGACAAGTTCAAATCCTCATGACAGCTTGAGAGACATTCAAGACACCTTTCTCTTTTTTCCCACACTACACTGTTTTAAATGAACTATTGAATGAACCATTGAACTATTGTATGGAGACCATTGATTCAGATATGTTATTTTTTTAACATAAGCGTTATCAATACACACACACACACGCTTACTTTTCTCAAAGGCCTGAGGTGCAAAAGACCGAGGTCTTTTCCTTCATCTGCTTGCCCCTCAAATCAATGGATAAGCATGGGAGACATGTATGTATGTAAACCCAAGACCAGAGCACTGTGGAAACCTCACTGCAACCAGAAGGAAACGTTATGTGAGTGTGGACATTTTAAAGGTGCTGTTTGGTAGCTGTAGGTGATAGATTGTCGGAGATACACACAACAACACTCACTGTTTCTTTTAACAAAAGGCAACAAGAAACAAAAATTAAAGCAAACACCCCCTTGCATGCAGGGGCGCACTTGAGGAACTCACAAAGACAGGGATGAGCAGTGTATTGCCACTGGGTCATGCTGTCTTTTGAGATGTCTTCACGTACTGTCTCTGACAGATGAGCCTTTGTGCTGTTGGGGCGAACGTGTCTGCTTGACCTGTGGACACCAGTAGAAGATCGTGAGTTTTGCAGCCCTGAGGCCCTGGGGCCTTGTGGGTAAAAGGGCCTAATCCTGGACTCAATGTTCCCATGTCCTGTGAATTATCAGGAAGCGCTGCAGGCGATTGCTGGAGTGGATAAACTTGGACTGCTGCGGTGCAATTCTCTGTAGTGTTGTTGCCTTCTTTTGTTATTTTCCATCCAACTGAAGTAAAATAGTGAACTTTTAATTCTTTCATTTTTTTAAACCATATCTAGGCCAAAAGACAGAGGTTAAGCAATGGAGAGATGCATGCCCAGATAGGACAAGATACAAATTATATATACCTCTTATACTTTTGGCTATGTATTGAAGCAAATCAGGTTACATAACTTACTAAAGGAAAACAACAACTGTCAAAGAGGCTGGCTCCCAGTTTGAAATCAAACTTGTCTAACACTGGGAGCCAATACTGGAAGAAAAAGTGTCTTACCCTTATAATGTATGCTGGTCAGGTCTACTCAGCTCAGTACACTGATGATTCCTCCTGTGCTACCTCTAGCAGTGAAACCTATCCTTGTCCAGTGGGGTTCTGCAATGATGTCACAGTCACAATGTTCAGAGAACTGTTTCATTTGCTAAATGGAGGCATAGAACGTAATTTACCAATAAGGTATTAGGTCCAAAATGAACCCACAAAACACGATCAGGGAAGCCCAGCAAAACTTCACAAATGAGAATATATTCCCATGTGAAAATGTTATTTTCATTTTTTTTTTACTAAACTCTGTTTAAGAGAAGCATGGTGAAATAATTTTGAAACAGATATATATTGAAATATCGCAATGCACACTGTGATTGGATCATATCCAGAGCGAGCCAGTGGAAGTTAGGTTTTTTAACATTAAAAACTTAAAAGCAATACACTTTCAAAATAAATTATTTCAGAGCTGGTACTGTTGAATCCAAATGCTGAACAGATGATCACCAAGATGGTGTCATCACCTGTCATGTCTAGCAAAATCTGTATGCTGATATGGCTAACAAATGGATGAGCATGTCAGCTTGTACATTTATCCCACTACCAAAGGGCATTGGTTGTTTCATGATTCCCAGCAAAGAGTATCTGCAAAAGTATATCAGTACAGGCACATACTTGTCTGAAGTTGCGTGACTCCCTTGCAAATCCATCTTCAAAGTAATCCAATTTCATGGGTATATGACCATTGCAGCAATAAAACATGTCTTGAAAATCTAACTCAAGAAATTTATCCTTAAATTGCCATTGAAAAGTCATGGAGAAACCATGGAGTCTGATGTGAAAGGGAGCCCTGCAGAGAGAACCTGGTTATCTCTCTAATCTCTAAAAGTCTGAGCACAGGTTCAGACTACACTCATTAATTAAAGCATCCAACTCATGGTGGTGAGCAACTATGGAAGAAAATAACGCTTTTAATCACTCGCGCCAACAATGCATTGGTTAACGAGCAATCATGAGAGGGAACATTTCCTTTTCTGATGGGGGGTTGCAAATTCTGTTCACAAAATATTTCTGATTTACTTGAGTGACTGCCCAGCTGCCCAACAGTGGTTTGTAAATATGGCAAAACAGTTTTCATCACTCAGTTAAATTCTCAATTAAATTCATCACTCAAAGGCCAGAGCAAAGCACCATAGCAGATGGATTGAATGACATCCAAAAAATAGCACAAGTTGATTGATGACAGACGAAAGAGAGGAGATAGTGCTTGGTGCAGTGGTGTAAACCGGACATGAAAAAGGCTGTGGCTCTCTGATGGGTCCCCATAGTGTCAGAAAGTACTATGCACATTTACTATGTGCTGGTGTTTAAGTGCACATTACCATTTCCACTTAGTGATCAGTCCTGAGAGGCGCTCTCAGTCTTTCATTCTGTAAAAGTGTAATTCTGTTAAAAAAAATTCTGTAAAAAGGAGGAGAGAAGGACAGAAATACTGCATCAGTCCCCAACTCAACTTTGGACACTTTGGCAGAATGAGCTGAGTCCTAAACTGATGAATACAAGATGATTTATGAGTCAGAGTATGGGAGAGAGAGAGAGAGAGAGAGAGAGGAAGAGTTGGGAGAGAGAGAGAGAGAGAGAGAGACATAGAGAGAGAGAGTATGGAATGGGAGTTTGAAATTGAAGCAGGGCGTACAATGCAAAAAAATGTTTTGTACACAATTTCAAAAAATTTATATTGATGTCAAAAAAACCACATTGGACAACAGAACACAATTCTCTGTATTTCATGTCAATAACAGTTACAGTTAGTGTCTTTTGGGAAGACACTAACTCTATGTCTTCAGAGAGTTGATGACCCTTGGATCTAGCTGTGGATGTTACAAAAGGATAAAACGTACTACACATATATATATATATATATATATATTGCTGGTAAAGAATTGTCAGTATGACTCAGATAAGTACACAATGCAAAACAGCCAATGCTGCAAGCAATATGCTCAGCAAATATTTATAAAGAGCCCTATACACAAACGGAGCCCTTTACACCACAGAACAAGAATTTAAAACACTTTCCTTAGGACAACACTTCTCAACCCCAATAACTAGGAACAATAAGGCCAAGTTGTTTACTGTCTCTTTAATAGCTATACACAGTAATTAATTGTGAATTATTTACACATACATCCGTAGCACATACACCAAAGAAGGAACCAGACACCAATTATTCCAGCAGTGAATGAATTCACGCTTCCCCCCATTTTTTTATATATTATTGTATTTTTGTATTGTGTATTTGTGTTACATTGAAAAAAAAAAACATAACAGAGTGATAATAGAGGTGTCATCACCATCCTCATCATCATCAACATCATCATCACTATTAAGTATCACCGTCGTCCTCATTATCATCATTACAACCATCGTTCTCATCTCAGAGCCTGCAAAGCTCAGGAACAGAGTTTCTGCTGTTTGCTCAGACAGAAGCAAGATTTGTATTTGTTCCATTTCCCCTTCCCCTACTCTTGTGGGGCTGGTGTTTTTGTTTTCTGAAGACTCTCTCTCTTGTGTTTAGGGTTCATTTCAACATTTCACAGGGGGCTCCAGGTCATGCAGTCAGATACCACTGATGCTGCCCAACTAACCCTAACCTTGCTTACCGCCCATATGCATGACTATATGCCTGGTGACATCTGTGGTCATGCCTGCAAGACTGTTCCATGCCCTTTTGATTTATTGATTGTTCAGCCTCATTATCTCAAGTGTTTGTGAGAAAAGTCACCAGGTGTGTTGGAGACACTTATCAGGTAAGAGGCATTCACACTCCCCTGAACAATTAGGAGAGGTGTGTGACAGAATAGAAGGAATAATGTTTCCTTTTTCTTCTTTTTTTGTTTGGTTCTCACTTCTTTCCATCTTTTTTGCTATATCCATGGAATTCATTGGGTCTGCCAATATTCTACACTATTCCAAAGGTGGGGCAAAGGTGTGGGTGCTGCTGACAATTGTGACATTAAACTGAACACCAACAAAAAACGAAAAAAGAAAAAGAAACAGGTTGACAGAGAAAAAAAACAACCCAAAAGAGGCACGGGGAAGTGCAATACACCAAAAAAGAAGAGCATGACTAAAATCAACCGTTTGGCGGGACTATAAAATCAATAACAAAATGGAGGAAAATAATCAATTTCATGCTATAATTTCACTGACTGGACTGGTCCAAGTTTCGGGCAGTTTGTGTAATGTGAGAGGTGTAGATAAAAGACCTTGCGAAATGAATCATGACTGCTCTTTCTTTTTTTTTTACTGACAACATGCCCCCCCCCCCCCATCTGCAAGCAAATAAGCAAATATTGTATAAAAATTCAACAGAGAAATAGAACTGTATGAGTGGGGGGGAAAGCAAAGTTAAGAACTTACATTAGTATACCACATTCCATGCATGACAACATGTGATGGATGAGCACAACAAACAGCCCTGTGGGCCGGAAATGCTTCCATAGGAGTTTAGATGGCTATTCAGTCATTTTAGCTGAAATGGAGCCTGTTTAAAAATACTGTACATGGAGAGAGAGAGTTTCAGCTAAATCTAAATCTCACTGATAAAAAGTGATATAAAGTATGCAGTCTTTTATTGTAGGTATTCAGTAAACGTCTCTATACACTGCTCATATTTGAAGATACATACAGGTACTGAGTGCTGTCTTATTTGGAGGAGAATCACCTGTGACTGGGCTATGAGTTCTTGACAATGAAGAAAACTGAGGGATGTTAAGCAGTTTTAAAACTGAACTCTTACATGCTAAACCCCAATGTCCTCAGCAGAGTTTATTCTGCTGTTTTTAAATAGAAATACCTCAAAGAACAATAAATCTTAGGGCCGACAGCTCCAGGAAACCAATTAACAGCTCAATTAGCCAAGAGGACAAAGAACCTGTTTGCAGCAAACAAACACTACACTCAGTGAGCACAGGGATGTAGTTGAATTGAATGGCTTCCAGAAAAATAACCCGTATGCCTGTCCTCCTTACTGTATTACACAAATAGGACCTGATTGTCAATTCTCTGCTGTAGGCAAACAGTAGTGCAAAGGAATATTGTGCCTTTTGACACAAAAAGAAGTGATCATAATGGTATGGGCTGGTGCACTGGAATCTGGAACAGAGAGGTAGAGGTTTTGATGTCAGGGCATGGTGCTGCAGCTGTACCTTTTGCACAGTTATTTACTATTTTCGCAGTTATTAAGCTTTGCTCCCCTAATTTGGACTTACATGTGTAAACTGTAAGTAATGAATAAAATAAACATGCGTGAGAGTTATTTTACAGTCATTTTTGCGCTGGGGCATTCTCATTTTATTTTTATTTTTCCTGAAAGTTTCTATGAATACATGATGAATTTCCATGTTCATGGATATTGTTTTGTTAGAAAGAAGATTTTTGACCTGCAAAGTGCAGAAGCCGTAAAGTCATTACCTAGTATGCAGTGGAATTCATCCATCATGCACGGACAATTTGTCTAAGGGACAAAATGAAATTTCACAGATGCTGTGAACATGAGTCTTGAATATACTGAGTGGAACTAGACATTCATCACACACAGAGTCCAGAAACTCGGGAAAATCAGGAAACCAGGAAACATGCCACTGTGCCATAATCATCACCATGTCAAATTTCAGTGTAATCAGTACCAATTTTAGGATAAAACATACACCTCACTTTTGTGGATGGCTATGGCAAACACAACATTTTTTCTTTCCTGCCCTCCCCCATGAACAGAGGAAGAAGTCCACCATTCTATTCCGTTCCTCTTGTAGTTTTACATGATGCTGATTTGTCAGTACCACACCCACCTGTACCCATGATGTTTTGAAAAAAAATATTCTACCCCTGCCTACATTAATAGACCCAGATCCATAAAGTTTGGAAGTACATTGTGGTATTTCTATTTGTTTGAAGCAATACAGTATTCACAGGGCCAGCAGGATTCAACATGTACTGTATCACCACTTCAGCATGTGTTTTTATGATGTTATTGCATATGATTCAGCTCAAATCTGTGTTCCAGTCTGACACACCAGCAACCCTGCAGCTGGTTTCTGAAGTATTGCATTAGCTTTGTCTACTGAGGCTCAAAGCTGCAGGTAAGGCTTCTTCAGAATACCTTCAATTACATGAGAGGAAATCAGACTCTGTCAAGGGATTCTGCACACAAATTTAGAGGAAAAAGGAATCTCAACGCCAAATCCAACTGAATTCATATTAAGAATTCAAATGAATCCAGGCAGGCTTCACCCACTCTGACTTTAAATAGTTCAGCACTTCAAATTCAAATTAGCTCGTTAGAATTGAATAATCTGTTTGAAGTAAACATTGTTTGGTTTTGAATTGTTTTGATGTTTCCAGGAGAATAAATTCATAAAATCAAAACAAGTACCTTGCTGATGGATGTCAAAACAATTACTGACAACAAGGCTGAACAAATATAAGAATGAGAAGAATGCATTAAAATATCTCTTATGCTGAAGTGATCAATTGAAGCCCTCACAGTCAGGCTAGGGGAGTAACGGAATACATGGAACGGCATTACGTAATTAGGATACAAAATAAATGTAACTGTATTCCATTACAGTTACAGAAAAAAAAGATTAGAATTAGATTACCGACACATTTAGTAAAAATGGGGATTATTAGCAGGATTACAATTTTAAAATACATTTTAAAATAAAGAATGACATATTACCATGCGCACACATTACAACACTTCATGAGTCTCACAACACCACTCTGGTCTCGAGTGAAACCATAGCCAATCTTACAGTTGCCAATTCATTATCATGGCCTCTAGTGAAAAAAATGTTCTCACCGGGTGGAAATTTGACCATTGTTTTGTCTTGTGTCCCAGGGGTATTTTGGCCCATTTTTGTTACTTTTACTTGTGTGCATGTATAACCCCATCTGTCCTACTCATACACTAATACTGTATATCATTGTTTTCAGCAGACCCAGGGCTACACAATGAGCCCTCTTATTCAACTCTAAGAAAGACTACCAGCCTAAGACAAGGCCTCAAATTAGTCATGCCGATTGAAAAAAGAGGAAATTATCTGGAATAAAAAGTTATTGAGTCATAGGATCTTTGAAAAAAACTTCATAAATTCAAAGTTTAATATCTCTTGAATGTTTATGCAAAGTTTCTTATAAATCTCACTTACCACTGCAGTACACTGCTGGATTATACATATTGTGTGCCAGACCCATTTAGTGATTTTGAGTGGATTTATGAAAAAATGTCTCAGTGCAAGGTCTTATATCACTTGGAAGTGAATTTTATCATAATAGTCATACAGACATGATCACTCTCAGCATGGTGATATCCATAATCAGCGGAAATGACACTTGAATCAACACTGTAGCTTGTGCCATCGCTGAGATATTAATACAGAAACAATGGCACCCAGGGGGTTGGGGAACAGCATCACAGTATAGTGCAAGTTATGCCTTCCAGCTGTGAAAATGCTGTCATCATCCAAGGACTCAACATCTAATCTAAAGAAACATTTACAGGTAAGACCAACCGCTAACATTAGCTACACAGAAATCCAGTTAGCTAAATTTAATGTTTGTTAGCTAGCTAATGCTAGCTAGCTAGCAAACGGTACTTAAGATCAGAAGTCAATATCTTGGCTTGCAGTACGAATGCTAAAATTAACTATTTGTTCAGAAAGGACATGATGAAGCTGTTATTGGTTTGATAGCTAGTAAAGTGCGTGAAAGCCAAATCAGCTAGATAGCTAGCTAGCTACTTGCACATTCAACTGAAAAGTATAAATACCACCTTAAAAAGACAAATCTAGCTAGCTAGCTACAACACAAACAAAACAATAAACGTAACTAGCTAGCTACTATCACATTCCACTGACAAATACAATTATCACCTTGCAAACAAACACATAGCTAGCTAGCTACAATTTAAAAAAATGCAGAAAGCTAGATAGCTTGCTAGCTAATTTGGCTTTCACGCACTTTGCTAAAATGTCATATTACTAATATAGGGTGACCATATGTCCTCTTTTTCCTGGACATGTCCTCCTTTTGGGACCTAAAACATGCGTCTCTAAACGAGGACGTGTCCGGGAAAAAGAGGACGTATGGTCACCCTAACTAATAGCTATCTAGCTAGCTATCAAACTAATACCTCATCACGTCTCTTCTGACCAAATAGTTAATTTTACCACAGACACTGCAAGCAACTTGTTCTGACAACTTTAGTACTGTTAGCTAGCTAGCCTGCTAGCTACCAACATATTTGGTATTGAAGCAATCCAAAAGTAAGGGAAAGTAATCAAGTTACATTACTTTCATATTGTGATACTTCGATTAGGTTACCGACTACGTTTTTTGACAGGTAATTAGTAATTGTAACGGAATACATTTTTGAAGTAACCCTCCCAGCCCCGCTCACAGTGAACTGATCCTCCAGGCCCATATGAATGTCTTTATTTATATGACTGCATGTGTAATTGTTTGAGTTTGTGGGGTTTGTAAAGCCAACCCTTCCTTCCTATCCTCTCCCTGCTTGTGATACTTCACACTTTCTGTGGTGTCCCCATCACAAGGTGCTGCCTCCCCCCTTCCCATAACCCCCTTCATCCCCATGTCTTCCCCATCTTATGGTACGGGCACCTAAATCATCCTTCCTGTGCCACATACAGCTGCCATATTCTCCTGAGCCAGAAAGTTGCTTGTGACAGTATTCCCAGAGTGTCCTTCTAAATTTATCTCTGAATGGCGTCTTACATTACTTTGGCCAGGGGTCGGTGGTGGAGGAAGCTGCATCTTTCTGTCATGGTTTGCCCAGAGAAAGTCCATTCACAGTAAACAGAGCCTGCAATTCTTCAGAGTAATTTCTTGAGATAAATGAGTTTTGAAACAGTTCTCTGTGTGGTGAGGTCAGTAAAACCTTTATGTGGCAGATAACAGCAACAACAACATCATAGTACCCAGTTAGGTAAATACCATATATTTAATGACAATTTTTTCCCATCTGTTGTAAGAAGAGAGGAAGGCAATTGCAAACAGCTGCAACTGTAAAACAAATGCATGGGAACGAGGTCTGGTTAACAGTGCCCTGAAGACTGACTATGAAGGATTGACCTTATGGATAATACTGCTTCCAAGCTCTTGCAATGGAAAGATGTCTGATTATTACAGAGCTGACCACTGACAATGGACAATGTGTGAGACATTCATAATTTTTCCCGAGACACAAAGTAGAAGGACACATTTTTTTTTATGATATTGTAAAGAAAAAAAGGGTGGCACACCTGTCAGGTTTGTACTCTCAAATGGGGTTTGTTGTATGCCAAATAGCAATCACTTATCAATAATTTGCCTATTATAGCACAAATTTGTGTGTGGGAATTGATGTCAACCCTCCAGTTTAAGAAGTTGTTTACATCAGTGGAATGATTACTGTTTTTTTGAATGAGCTGCCATTTCCACACTGCTAAGAAAATGACATTTCAATATAAACAGGTGCTAAAATGACCTTTGATTCTTGTAACAGAGCCCCTGTGGAAAACAATTTCATGAAAAGAGGAGTATACCCAAAAAGACTTGCCGTTTGTTGGAATGGATTTTAAAAAAGACAAAGCCCTCAACATGTTTGTTCAATCTTTCTTAGGCCTCAGATTAACATTTTCACCATTTTTTTTGTTGTGATACAACATATGGACAATTTGGGAAGGGGGTTTCTTTTATTATTGAATAGTTGAATATAATTGAATATAATTGTATAATTGAATAGTGCTTTCCCTTAAAATGGCTAGGCAGTTTTGCCTGAATCCAGGTATAAGTACCACAAAAGATACATCTAATCTCTATGCAATATATTGTCCAGAGGGTCCCAGTGTCTGACAGGCTAGTTTACAATATGGAAATGCTTATCCCCAAATGTATGAAAGAATTACTGCCAGCTCATCTGTTAGAGTCAAGGAAGCAGCCATGTGCAATTATTCCACTGCATCATGAACCACACATCTAATGTATGTTCCAGCTGCACACTGTGTAACCTCTAAGAGGTAATTTACATGATGATCTGTTACATCCTGAAATTAATCAAAACAATAACAATATCCCATCTGTCCCCATCTTCATAAACAGACACGGGCCAAATTTTCTGTAAATCATTTTTTGTCAATTAATTCTGTCACTGTTGACTTCATAATTGTTCCCGATTGCAATTTAATATAAATGATACATTTTGCTTGTATGAATAAATTATTTCAAATCACACTGAATTTTATTTGTCGTGTCCAGCAGAAGGCCAACAATGCCTGAAGATGCTAGTATGAACTACAAACAAAATGCATATTTTTACTGTTCAGTCCAGGGTGCTTGGCTCATACTTGTTCTATTCAAGTGGGAAGAATAACCATAATAATGGATGTGTGTACACTGTCTGGGTGTGCTCTTTGAATAAATGACATAAACAAGCAAAATGAATTACGAAAATAACATTTTAGATAATTACTTTCAACTCAAAAAAAATTCCCTCTGGGGTATTTACGCATAGGCATCAATGAAACCTTTTATAATACAGTGTCCTGTACCCTTCTAAAATCATTTCTTTTTTATCTCACCATCAAATAAGATGAGAAAGATCATCTTCCAATGTGACGTCTCCAAGAATAGCTAACACTGCATGTTGGTGAAACATGAATGTCCCATTTAAATGCAACTGGAAACAATTTCTTCTAGTGTGACGCCTTCAAAATTAACCATTGCAAAATAGTGATGAAATATAACTGCCTCACTGGAAGCAGGAACAGATCAGAGTGTGCCTACTGAACCTGAATATTTGAATGTCAGACATGTCCTGGTAGTTGGCAGTATGAAAGGGACAAGGCGCTGCAACTTCTTTTCAAAATTCACTTTTTATGCATGTATGTTAATGAGTCTCTTAACAAAATGAGAATACCTGGAGATAAATATACTCGATCAAACCACCAGCCACCCTAACATCCTTCCCTCCCAGATTAATTTGCAGACATGTTACAGCAAAGTTACTTTTAGGACTTGGTGGTTTTGAATTCAGAAGTCACGTTATTGTAACACACAGTTTAACAGTTGCGAAACAATGAAGATCTCCACCATCATGGGTCAGGTTTTTGACACGTAAATACAAAGACCCACAATATCCGCCAATGAATGTTAAACTGCTGGTGCTCAAAAAGCAGTGTTATAACTCTGCACCCCCTAAAAATCACTGAACTTCAATTTATCACAATCTGAATTGTTCCTTTAATGGGGCAAGGAACATCAGTCTTTTCATGACAGGGCGTGGCAAAAGGGAACAACAGAAGGATATTACTTGTCTCACTACTAAAGAAAGATTAGCAACAAACACTCCCCTAGCATAAACAGGCAGAACATATCTGCGCAGTGCAGTCTGACACAAGAAAGAAAATTCTGTGTGGAGAAAAGGACAATTAAACTGTCATCTAGATTCCATTCTTTTGCACATTTATGAGGGGAACCAGCACCCTTAGGTACGTTTTAGGAGAACAGCAGAGGTGAGGTGCCTCAGTCAAGGAACAGTTTGTTTTTTCAAGACGCAATGAGCAATGCATAAGATTAGAAAAAGCATTTCAATATAATCCTTGCCCAGCCAAGTATTCAAGGGCATGAAAATTTGCTTTTTGCTTTGCATTGCATCCTGGAATGCTGACTATCACCCTGTGGCCAAACTGAGCAAAAGATCATCATTTTGTCTCTGTAAAGGACATCTTGTTTTTCAAGAAGTGTTGTTCTTTGCTTCAGCCAAGAGTCCAACAACCTCTGGGAAAATGAGCCTGGCAGCGGCAGTGGAGAGGAATCTCGACGGTGGGCGTTTTCAGGTCCTTGTCTCTTTAGCATTGAAATGAGGCTGGAGGAGAGAGTGGATTTGCAAGCGGTCCACTAGCAGGACCACAAAGCAAGTCACTGCAGTTGCTCAGTACATGGTCTGGTAGCCAGCACAACAAAAGTGTCAACGTATAGCAGAGCATCCATCAGAGACGAGGGATTTAAAGGAGGCTTATGGAGGGAATACTGTCTAAAAGAGAAGATGAACAGCCCTGGACCGTTGCAAGAGATAATTTATCATTTTCCGCATAATAACTGGGACACTGAGCTTAGCTCTAAAGTTATCTGGGGAAAAGAAAGAGTGTAAATATGTATCATTTGAAGATGAAACCTGCAAAAGTTTAGCAACATAAAGCAATCGCAAAATGACATGTCCTCGGAGTGCTGATTGCCCCAGTTCTAAAACGTTCTCCAGATTTTCTTTCTGCAGACAGCCACCATGCAATTGATGTCCTTAACACCAGCCACCACCCATTCCAGCCCTGGAGATGGAGGGGGCCTTGGGTCAGGATAGATTGACATGGGGTCCATATCACGTTTAAGAATCTCCTCTCTCTATTAATAATAGATAACAGTTCTGCTGAGTAACATCACTGGTTCAGCTCATTGTGCTTAAAAATGAAAATTCTGTCTCTGCCATTGTTGAAGTGACATATGTTCTGATTTGGTGAACTCATGATATTTGTGAGGGGGCTGGGCAAACACAGACTAATAAGCAAGATACACCTATTATTACCCCAGCATAGACACACCTATGACCAAGGGGAACCTTGTGGGCAGACATGTGGAGGATGGAAGGAACACAGAGCTACCCATCTCCAGTGTAATGGCTACTGTTAATGCCACCCATTCAAGCTCATATGAGCTAGTTTCTATCCATCAGATCCCCCTCTACAGGTTAGTGTAGCCTTTGAGTAAGTGATGGAAATGGCTATTCCGGTGGTGCTGTGCTATACCCTCTCATGAGGTAAAAACTGAAAATACAATGAAATGAAGTCATACTTCTATTGCAATAAAGAGTGTGAGTTTTTACAAGACTAGACAATTTTCTTTTCTGTCCCACAGAGGGTGCAATATGCTATGTGGATAAGAGTAATAAATAATAAAAATCTTTGTGCTTGACAAGTTGACAAGATGAGTCTTCCTCAGGCACAATGCCTAAAATGTTGTAAATATTTGACACAGTTTTGTAAACACATATTTTTTCAACATAAATACATGTTTGAGGAGAGGGAGCTGTGTTTGCACTTGGATGGCACGTTGGGTCAACGTGCATTTCAGTTATCGCAGAAAAAGGCAACCACAAATGCAAGTACCAACCATCGTAGGACAACAATCCAGCTTTTGTAGTGACTGGGGCACAGAAACAGTGAGTATACTGTACTATCTCTAGGGTTTAGTGCCACCTGACTGGTGACTGATCCCACATATCTCTGGTGTCTGGGTGGCAGAGGCACTCCCCCAATGGCAGAGGAGGTGGAGACCTTCCTTTTAAACTGGTGACTTTTCTAAATCTGATGTGGTTTACTTTTCCTGATTCAAGGCCAGTTTGAGGAGGGCTCACCCTTCAGCACTAAGTGAAATCATTTTAATTGTACCAAAGAGAATCAGCTAAACTAAACTAACTAAACAAAGTTACAGCTAAATCTTAGATTTGCCAATTTTGCTAATTAATCTCTCTGACACCATACACAAAATGTTAGTAGGCTTACTTCTGAAACAGTGGAAGCAATTCTAATTCACAGCTGTGTTTGGCAAGGCAAATTTCTCAAAGGACCTGTAATGTTTTCAGCTAGTCAACCAGGCTGCAACTGTAAGTACTTTCTGACATTGTTGATGGATATTTTGTTTTGCAAACACCCCTGCCATGTGAAACACTTGAACAAATTAACTTCCTGTTAAGAGAGCAGAAAGAAGATATGTCTTCCCTGAATGGGTTCTTATCTACTCAAGCGGACATGCTGCTCAGCTAAAAGCATTCCCACTGCAACACATGCCAAACAGTAGCAGCACAAGGTCAATAACTCAAAAGCCAGAATGAAATCAATGAAATGTCATCTGAAACTGAGTTATTAGGCAGTGCTGTATAGTAATGGCTTCTTTCAATGCTAATGTCTTACAGTGAGTTCAGATTTATACTACATATACTATAAATATATATACAATAATGGGCAATTTTCAACACATATACAAGACAGCATGTAAAAACCATACCAATAGAGCCGGTGTCAGATGCCTTTATGTCATTATTGCGTATGTATCACATGACCTTACATTTTCATACATCAGTACAGATCTGTGCACTTTATTCGTCTAATGTAATTGTTGAAGCAGAATCCAAATAGCTTCAAAACCATGCACTTGATTCTGTCTCTTTCTGCCAGAGGACACATCTAAAACTTATTTCCTACTTGTGGTTTTTGAACATATTCAATAAGCTCTTCTAAGACATGTGACAAGATGTAACAATTAACGCATAAAGTATTAAGCTGTTCTTTAGACACACTGTGCACTATGTGCATATACTTTATACACAAAGTATACATAAATTACTTTATACATATAGTAGTTACTTATTACATTAATAATTACAATTAATTTAATTATGTGATTAGCCAGGAATTGGGGCTGTAGACACTTTTGAACAGTATTCATCAGATTGCTTTGAAGGGCATCTGAATCCTCAGCAAGCCATTGCTCTGTATGATGGTGAATGCACGCTATCTGAAATAAGGCTAAGCACAGAATTGCTCTAGTCTGCAAAGCTGTGGGTGCAGGAGAGACTTGCTGGGAATGAGGTCAGCACTGCTTTTGTTTGAATTTTCTCTCTTTTTCTATGGCTTTTGTTTGTTTTCTAACTTTTTGGAAATTAAGACAAGTACAGTTTGTTTTGACTGATCACAGCTGCAGGGAATCACTTTATCCCCATTCCCCTCTATATTTTGGTTAAAATTCCCACATACTCACAATTTTATTATACTGTAGCCATGTGCCCAGGCTTTAATGCAGAGGCCAATGTTTTGCATGCCTGTAATCTGTATACATATCAGTAAGTTCCACCTGTGTCAAATGCTTGTCTGTATGCAGTGCATGACACTAAACCAGAGTTTTTTGGGGTATTAACTAGGAATTTGTTTGGGAGCATCAGACTGTTGGCAATCAGGCCAACATTTTCCCCAGATTTACCCAGCTGGTCCATATAAGATTTGAAATCTTTTCCAGGAGAAAATTGTATATCAAGAAAAATAGATAGACCAGCTGAGTAAATTTTGAACATTGATCAAATATCCAGACCCTCTAATATAGAATATTAAGGAGCATAGAGGAGTGCAAAACACAGATATGGAGTAGTTAAGCACAGTGATGCATTAATTTAACTGACTGTCATGAAACCTGAGACACTTGTATTAATAAGCCAGCCTTCAAGAAGGCCTGCAGTATGGTTGTAGAAATGTGTAGTGATGTTGACTTTTTACAGCACTAAGAGCATGCCAATAGTTTACATCAGACTGTAGCCATGGTGGTGTATGATCCAGTACAGCAGAAACACTCTGGAGAGCACTGTAAAAACACTTATCAAACTAATCAGCTATTAGCTTCCGCCTGCCTAAGTGCTGTGAGCCAGGAAAATCAATGCTTCATTTCAAACACATTGGGACATAATAATTTACAAATAGCTCGTTATAAAATCAGGTCACCATAAAAATGCTTGTTCCATCCCAAGTTGGACAGTGATAATTTCACTTTTTATAGCCTTCTCAAATACCAGAATTTTTTTATTTAGTTTTACTGGTGTATTTATTGCCGTTAATATTTTTTGTTGTTTTGAATTCTTGAGAAATACCATAAAATAAAGTGTATCGTTATACTACTAAAGACAAAAGCCAAATGACAAGCCTTGGCAGGCTCAATGGCCTTCTCTCACTATTATAAAGTTCTTGCTTTCATTTGTTCAAAGCTGTTCAGTGTTCTTTGGGAAGATTGTGATGACAGTGAAAATCACTTAAGGCGTGACAAACAACACTTTCCTCAATTTACATATACATTGCAAATTGAATTAAACAGTGGATTACTAAGCACCCTCTACACTTTGGAAAGATGCCATGTAAAAATCCTGACTCTGACTGTGTGGCAGAGTCTAACATCTCAATGCGTGTCAAATTGTCTGATTATTGACAAATTATTGTTTTTACATTCCATTCACATTTATTCAATTGTCAGATGCTCTTATCCGGAGCAACATACAAAAGTAAGGATACAAAAATACATCTAATAATCTCACATGAATAACAGAGCATAAAGAAACTGCAGGACCAAATCTGAAAATGTGTCAATATGTCACAGATTGCCACCTCTGAAAACAGAGGTGCTGCACAAAATAGTAAGTGCTTCAGTTATACCTTATTAATTCAACTGCACATCCTTTGTATGGTTGTACTGCTTGTACAGTATGTTGAAAGTGGTGTTTTAATTACTGATACATTTTTATTGTTTAAGATTCCTTAAAAATGTTTTTGATGCATGTTGCATGAACAGAATAACATTCTTCCTTCAGTTCTGTAGTGATAATTTGGAATAAACCACAGCAGTTCCTGGAGGTGTAGTCATCACTTGCTAGCATACGGAGTCATAGGGGTACGTGGACAGGCTAACATCACATGGAGGAGGCTTGTGTGTATGTGTGTGCATGCATGCGCATGTGTGCTTGTCTGTGTGTTTTTACAAATAAAAAAAAATGGCACATGTTGTGTTTTGGTGGTTGAAGAACATCTAAGAGTGAAACACACCCCACCTTGTTCTGAGTGCAGGGAACAGCCATTTTGTTTTCATGTTGTGTGTCCTGATTTTAAAGCTTTATGAGCTCACAGTCTACATTTATGCTATCAAACAAGGAAATAAACCATGACACCTTCTGTGGTGCTCATCCCTCTTTTCTTATTTGTATAGGCTGCTGTTGCAGCACGTCTTGCATGCACAACTACCCATACCTCTGGAGCAGAACGAAAGACTGGTTGGCAATTGTGTTTTTGGAGGGTGCCGCTCTGCACTGCATTTCTTTTGAACCAGTGGGACTATTTACTCTTACTTATCCCTAACTGAGTTTATCAATCTGCCAGTTTTGTCGTTTTGTCAGTTTTGTCATATGGCTAACATGTGTCACACAAATGCTAACTGGACTGCATTTTGATGTCATGCAATACTTCTATCAGTGCAGTGGCTGTTGCTGTTAGTGATGTCGTTTTTCATCACTGTTATTTTGTTTTGCCTTGCCTGGGCAATGCTTGCATAGTCGTGCAAATACACAGCCTGCGAATATGTGAATTTGCTAAGTCATGGAGGGTGTAATGTGAAAAACCTGGCTGATGCTTCTCACATAAATAAAACAGGAAGGGATAAAATTCTAGTGAAAAACAAATGACTTATTTCAAAGCATTACAAAATACATGAACCAGCCTGAGCACACAGCCACAGCAAACAATCACTGGAAAAAGTGAGCTGCCTGTTCATCAGTTATGCACCTATATTACCTGTATTTAATGTCATCGATAATTGATAATTTTCGCATTTGAAGCCAAAAGATTATTGAAACGGCTACAATTTATTGAGTTTTTTTTTATTTTTTAATTATGAAAGGTGGAAAACCAACAGTTCTCAATTAAGCACTTTACATTTACACTTAACCATTTACAAACAAACAATACAATTAACCGTTAAAGCAAATTGTTTTTTTTTTGTGGGGGGGGTGGGGGGGGGGCTTCACATGTGGGATACATGCTATGCATTTACCAAGCCAGCATCATCTACACTCACTACATGTGCCCTGTAGATCCGGGTTTGAGGCCGGGTGGCGTGACTGCTGTTGTCCTTTGCTACACCCTCCATAGCACCAAATCCCTATTCTCTATTGATCTTGCCTCACCTGCCCTTGCCTTCCTGCCTAAGTAGAGTGAAAAGAAGGATTTAACTGTTAAATCCTTTTATGTTTTTTTTTTTCATTTATGTCTGTAGGACAGGGGGGTTGTTGAAAGCTACTCCTTTGTATTAGTATTAATACTGTTTGCAGTGCTATTGATATTGTCATTGCAATGTTAACTATTCTTATTATTAATTAATTATTAATAATTCTTATTATTACTATTCTTATACTCTTTATACTCTTATACGCTTTTGCACTGTTCTCATTTCCTTTAGCCAGTCATTTTGGTAGATGCTTCTTTCTGTAATGCAATGAAACATCTTTTATTTCAAATTTTTCAAACTTCAAGGCAATTTAAACTGTAGAAATAAGAGAGAGCATTACATTTATGAAATGTTTTTAAAAATTATGTATATAATTTTTACCACTGTTTTGTTTTGTTGATCTTGATTAGCACAGTTGTCATTATTAGTATTAACTTTCATGTTAATGAATCATCATTGTTTTTACATTGTTATTTTTTGGTTGTCCTTATGTTTTAAGAATGGATTTGCTTCGGCAGCACTTTACAATATGCAGTCATGCCAATAATACATATTTGACTTTGAGAGGTACAGAGAGAGAGGGACAGAGAAAGGGGCGGGAGAGAGGGAGATAAACAGAGAGAAAGACATAGAGAGGGAATGGGCAAGGAGGAGAGAGAGGGAGAGACAGAGGCATAGAGAGGGAGAGGGAGAGAGAGAGAGAGAGAGAGAGAGACGGCTGTACTGAGTAGAGTCAGAGAGGGTGAGCTCCTCAGTGTTGCTCCTGTCGGTCGCTGGTTGGATTGTCACCGCTCTGAGCTGTGGTGTAGAAGCCTGAGGATTCACAGCCTAACCAAGCCTGATGTGTGTGTGCGTGCGTGTTTGTGTTTGCGTGCGTGCGTGTGTGTCTGTCTGTCTGTGTGTGAGTGTGTGTGCGTGCATGTGTAAGGAGGTGGCAGCTAGGTTTCTGCAGCATGAATCCTTGATATTCTGTTTTCCTGCTCACTCTGAAGTCTGAAGACTGAATGATTCTTTCACCTCTTGGGAGAAAGGAAGATGCTTAAGTTCTGGACTCCATGAGTTTCTGTAGAGACTGGCATCCTCTCCCTAGAAGGTAGGCACTGGGGCATTCTGAAGCGAATGCTAAATGTCCAGGGAAGGATGGGAGGGAGGGGGTTTACATGTCTTTACTGGGTTTTCCATTGCCGTGGCATAGCAGGGTAAGGAGCTGAACTGCTTATCAGAGGTTTGCAGGTTCAAAACCCAGGTGGGAGTCTGCTCTTGCTGTGAATACATTACATGTCAAATGTAAGCAGTGAGAGCTACCCTGTGCTGGAAGGGCAATCATAGGAAATCAAAGAAATGATATCTGATGATGATGTCTTTTTGGCAGGGTGACAGGTCTGTTTTGAGTTCTGATGGTGTGTAATTGGGTCAGACATATTGTGGTTTGGGGACATTATTTCCATGGCTTGTAGTCAAAAAAATTGAATCTAAAAGAGTTCAGTTGAACCACTCCATGAGAGGTCTGGCTGCAGAAATCCTTCTTCAATGACCTGAGTCAAGAGACACAGGTATTGACAGGTATAATACCTCCTCTGATCTTTTTACCACCAAACTCAGATAGCTCTTTCTATGTTTGTTTCTCCCCTATAACCTGTGGATATCACAGCTCAGCCTGAGATTGATGCTCTGACTGTAAAATCTGGTCTCTGCCAGATTTTATTACAATTTTATTGTAATGGCACCTTTAGGAGCAGGTGAAAATGAGATCAGCTTGTTTAACACACCAGTGTGCTATTACATGCCAGATGGTACGGTCCTGTTTGATTGCCCATGGGTCAGCAAATTTCATGTTTCTAAACGTGCAAGGTATGTGATCCATTCAGAGGTTGTTGTGAAGAGTCTGGCAATTCATGTCTTGATAGCCCAATATCATTGTTCATTGAGGGTGGTTGTTTCATGTACCATTGACATCAACACATTGTTTTTGGATTCTGACGTTATGTCCTTGGATCCATAGGGCCTGAAAATGATGTCAAAAAGTGTCTCCTGAGAAATTATTTGCTTTGGCACTTCTTAATGTGTTCTCATGCTAATAGAGTAAATATGATTTTGGGAGATAAAGAAAGAGAGAGAGGGGATGAGAGAGAGGCATTTTATTATTAATCTTGCTTATTTTTATACCATAAATGTACTGTGTTTTAATTGGTTGGGTTTGGTGAATTTAAATTTGTGAACTTTGTGAGGGAAAGAGAAAGGCAGCAAGAGATGTCACAAGGTCAAGTCAAAAGTGTTTGCATTACTTGGAATGGTAGTACTGTATAGATTGGGACGGGAAAAGGACCAGTCAGTCATTGACAGTGATGGCAGCATGTCTGAGTTATATCATTGCAGGTTTTGTATGCTATCCAACCCTGTAACTTCTATGCACAATACCTTACTGTATGGATTGCTGTATAGAATCAAGACTTCCCTATCTTCACAAAATTGTGACAATTCACAGGGCAGCTTAAAGTACACACACACATACACATACACACACACACACACACACACACACACACACACACACACACACACACACACACACACACTCACACATACACACACACACAACACATACCCCCAGACTCAAACACACACTTTCTCAGATACACATGCATACACATGAACACACACTCACGCGCGTGCGTGCTTACATAGGCGCACATAAACCCCACCCCCCCTTAGACAATTATGTAACATCATCCTTCGTGTCCATATTCCCCTATGACCATGGCATGTTAGTAAGTGACAACTATATCCTCAGGAACAGCTTTAGTATGTTCCAAATCATCACTGCATCTGAGTTTTTTCTTTTTAAACTTCAGGTGACCTTTCCTTTGTTGTCATTATGTAAGTGCCCTTATTTCACCATGAGTGTTACATCTGTCATAGGTTCCATTGTTCCTTTCGAATGCACTCTGTTAAGCATCCTAGGACCATCACTTATTAAAGCAGCATTAAACCACCAAGCAAATCTGCCAATTTGGTTGGTAGGTGCATGAAACCCTGTTAGCCAGAGTACTCCCTTTTTCATTGCAGAATTTTTATTCTAACGTCAGAACACTCCAATACCCATGGCTAGTCAATGAAGGGAATAGTTACTTACTTTCAGGCTTCCTGCCACATGGATTTTTATGTTCTCAACCCCCTAAACACATGTTGCTGCCCTGTATCAATGAAACTATTAATATTACTACAAGGATATTATTATTGCATAAAATTTCAGAATCAGACAAAGATCGTTTCAGATATGCTCATTTGTAGTCCTCAGCAGAACAAAGTAGTTTGTATCTGTTCTTGATGTTCAGATTTCAGTAATCACATCTGATTACCGTGGAGCTGACCATGGACCGATAAAATGAATTAGGACTATTTGTACATATGGGTGTATCTCTTCTTTGTTTCTTATAACTCATGAATTATCTCTGACCCAATAATCTTGCTCTTTGTTATGTAAGGTTGCATATTGGATAGATCCTCTTGAGGAAGTCATGACAACTGACATGGATTACTGTACAGTTAATGTCCAACCACAGCTCACTGACATGTTTCAAATGTTTTGCGAAAGACGATAAGTATGCCTGAGTGATTAGTGAAACACTAAACATTTGCATTAAGCACTAATGATGGTGTGATTTATAAGTCTATTCATTATCATGTTCAAATATTCAAGATTCTACAAGATGCTGTGATGCTAAAGGGCTTGTGATCATGAGGCTGCAGCTTCAATTTCCAGGTGAGGGACAGCTGTCATACCCTCGAGGGAGGCACTTAACCTTAATTGTTTCAGGAAATATCCATCTGTGTTAATGTATAACATGAAAGCTATGTATGTTAATGAATAATTTATACTTACATCTGACATGGGCATAATTCTAATCAACAGAGAATGTTTCTAACTGGGAGAAAGAACTGTTTTGATGTTTTCAATTGTTAGACCAATGCTTGGTGGCTTTTGGGAGATTTCCTGATCACCTAGGCATAAAGCTATATAATGTTTCACCAGTAAATGCACAGTTCTGCTGTCAGCATCACCTGTAGTTGCCTAACAGCTACTGGGAGACGTGAACAGACTGTGGCTGGACTGTGATGGACAGCAGGGTTCTTGGAGCCACTGTTAAAATGGTTTGATGAATTCAATGAAGAAGAATCTCAATCTGAGACCTGAACATGAGAGTTATGAAAATAGACACCAATTATATTCCCTGAACAGAAAATGTCCATCTGGCTGAAATTGCTTTCGTTCATCAATTAATTTTTTTCAGGCAGATTAATAGTGATATGTTACTTCAGGAAACTTTTTCGGCTGAAGTGGCTAACTGTCATACTGGTGTTGACTGAGGAGATGGCAGTCAATGAATTTAACATGGACTTTGTTGTCACTGAGGAGTTTATGTAGTGAATATCCACAGAATTAATATGTAACTATTCCAGAAGATATATGCTAAGTGTGTGCAAGGGAGTGCATGTGTGTATGTGTATGTAAAGGACATTCATGTCTCTAGTATGTGTGTGTGAGTGTGTGTGTGTGTGTCTGTTTATTTGTGTTTGCCACAGTCATTGAGTCATCATTTTTGTGCTCATGAAAGTGGGTCTGTGGGTGGACTGTTGGAGAGATCAATGCTGCTAAAAAGGAAAAAAAAAATGATGTTGCATTCTGAGGAGAGATCTGTAGCACATACAAAAACCTGAAAATTGTTTGTGTTAGCATTCAGCATTGGTAAGCAGATTACTTGGACTCCATTTCATTTGGAAAAAATAAAACAAAACCACTGAAATTGCATACTCTAATGTAATGAATCCAGCTTCAGTCTCAGTCGGTAGATTCAGTTTGCCAGGTTCAGATGAGCCTGATGATGTCCCAGCTGGTGCTGGGGGAAAGGGGGTGTTATATCATTATGTATGTGAAATATCAGAGGAAATTGTGTTATGCCTTCCTCACTGTTTCTTCACTGATTATTAAAACATGACTTTAACAATCAATTAACATTGATATTGTGCTCTCATCATTTTGCTTCTTATTTTGATTTCTTAAGGAATTAAGTAATTAAGCAATCTCTGTGTACAAACAATGTTCTGCCCCACCCTCACATCTGAGCTGCTGTCTCTGGACCTTCTCAGTGATGTGATGAATGGTAATGCTGGTCAAAATGCCCTTGATGCATTTCAGAAAAATCACTACCTGTCTTAGAGAGCTTGCAGTCTCAGACTCAGAAATCGAATCTAAGAGAATCAAAATAAAAACAATGGAATGAGAGTGAGGCATGAAGGTTGGGTGATTTGCAAATCATTCATTATGACTAACTGGTTTGTTTTTTTTTTTTTTTTTTCATTTTTCCATTTTCTCCCCAATTTGGAATGGCCAATTCCCCGAATTTTTGGAATGCCCAATTTGTCATCGATGTTCGGTCGCATTGCACAACCCCCACTGTCAATCCGGGAGAGCGTGGACAAGCACGTGCCCTCCTCCGAGACACATTATGTCAGCCACTGCTTCTTTTTGCACTGTGGTCCACAAGCTAAGCTAGCACAGAGATGAGTTGGAGGAACACATTTCGTATGCAGCTTTGGCACGTGGACCACAGGCGCCCGATCAACCAGCAGGGGTCGCTGTTGCTAATGGGACCGAAGCCCCTGCCGATGTACTCACCCCTATCCCTGGCAAAACGAAGCCAAAGTGTTCCGCCTGTGAGCTCGTGGTCACTGTCGGCTAGTGGCACGGTCGTGATTGAACCCAGGCCGTAGTCTTCAGTCTACACTCGCAACAAATGCTTTTACCGACTGAGCCACTCAGGAGCCCCAACTAACTGGATTGTATCCATGGACAGAGGCAGACTGGTGACAGACTTATGGACAGATTTAAAAGGCTGGCAAAAGGATCAATTCATAAAGTATAGTTTTTTAATTCATATTGATTGTATAGTCTGTGCTTTTTTAAAGTGTAGTCAGTTCAAAACATGAAAGGATTTAAAGATATTTCCCAGCTTTTAGTGTTGCCTGAATTTGTCAAAGGAGATATTTGTCTGCAAGGTGACTTCCCAGTTAGAATATTGGATTGTGACCATTGCCCCCATGTGCAGTCCTGAAAGCATATCAAAGTGACATTGATTTTTGACATAAGGGTGTCTTCCTTTTTGTGTTGCTAGTTGAGGACTGTCTACTTAAAATAATAATTTCTAGCCTGTTCCCAGAAGGCTTTTTTTGTAATGTTGTTTTTTTCGTTGCTGTTGTTATCGTTGTACGGTCATGTTCTCTCTTTTGGCTTTCTGGCTTTTGATGCCAGTCACGGCTTGAGCAGAATCATAAATGCTATGTGCTTTCCCACACTGACTATCTGTTTTACCTTGACAGGCTAAGCCTTTGTGTGATATCGAAAAGAAAGAATAAAAAAAAGCTTTATTATTCATCTGTTTTTATGGTGGTGAAATATGCACAAACATAGAGGTTGTGGCCATGAAGGATTTGAAAAAGAGGGACTTACATCTTGCCTGCTCTCCCGTCACTTGTAAAAGGAACAGTGGTGTGACTCACACTCACTGTTAAACAGCTTAATCAGTGTGCCAGTTCACCCTGAAAATTATAATGCAGTCAAGCTTTTTGTGCATGTGCATGCATGCTGTTATGTGTGCATGCATGCCAGTGTGTGTGAATGTGTGCCACATGTAAATGTGTGTGTGAGACAGCGTGGGCATTTAAGGGTTTATGTGTGTGTATCAGAGGAGGCAGCCGAGGAGATTGAGCCAGGAGGTGGGTGGCAGTATTGATTTTAATCTTTTGTTTGGCAGTAAGTTTTGTACTTTTATGTTTTGCCAAATTAAGGGCAAAATGTGCAGTAGCTCAATTTCAAAGTATATTTTTTTAACACATGTATCAAAAATGTTATCTTATATCAATACAAAAATAGACTTGCATAATGATAGTTTACATTGTGTAGTTTGTTCTCATTAGGGCTGTAACAGCCTACAGTAACTCAGGGAGATAGATCCCCTTTCTCTGCTCTGACTCTCTTCACTGCCTGTCTCACAGGAAATGTTTAATAACTGCATAACCTGAACTGCATATCATCATAACATGCACGTCGAATATTGATCAGATGTGATGTAAGGTATTTCGCTGCTGTGGAGCCCATAAAGAACAAACTGCAACCAGAGCTGAAAAAACATATCCATTATCCAAGGATGTGAAAGACAAGGTCATCAAAGGATGTCACAAGGTCCAAGCACAGCTCTCTGTACAGTCTGGCTTAACTGCAGAAAAGACTCAGCGCTCAGAAAGTGTGCAACTGGCTGGCTTCTGCTTGTCTCTCTCTCCCCCTGTCTCAGCAAGTGGAAGCTGCTTTCAGTTAACAGTACTGAAAGGGAATTATAGCTCCTAATACGAACAGCCGTTGAAGGATCAGCATAACTAAAGGGCAAACTAATGATTACAGCCCTTACATGTACCGCTGTTGGTCTTTCAGCAAATAAAACTGCAACGTTGCAGAATGTCACAGACACTTAATGTAGCTGCCGTCACTCAAACATTGGAGGGAGTCAGAGTCAGAAAGAGCAGCGGGCGTCACAGTGACTCACAGGGTGGCAGAGTGTATTCAAACCATCAGCTTTCAAGTTTACCGAAAAGACTTTCTTTCTATATCTGTACAAGGAAGATGCACTGAAATGCTTTTATTTATATGTTTTTGTTATTGACAAGAAAAATGGAAAGAAGTGGGGTTTTTGGTTGTTTTGTTCTCTCGTTTTGGTTTTTATGGCTTCAGCTCACTGTCTGGCTTTCCTCTGGTATTTCTCAGTCAGCTGAATGCAGAATGATGTGCATGCAAAAAAAAAAAAAAGGAAATAAAGTGCTGTCTGCCGGTGCCCTGAATGAATTCATGATCCTTTACGATCCTAAAGGAACTTTTTCCATCTACAACTGAGATTGATAGAACAGAGAGACTAAATAATGTCTTTTAAGATGAAATGAGGAATCAGGAAGAGAACAGCCTAGAAACAAAAAAATAGTATGCTGTCACTGATATGAAAGTCAGCTGCAGTCTAAGAATAAACAATCTGATTCAAAAGTAAAATAAGTTAGCAAAACGAAAGTATAAACGTGAAACGGGAGCAAAATAATCTCAGTGTTTACACCCTGACAGGTGCTGATAGCAGTGGGAATAGTCGGACATCTGGTATCTAAAAACTTTCATATCAGTCACCAGTAACAGCTTATTTTACACCAGTCACCAGAAACAGCTTATTTTAAACACATGTTGCCATTTGTAGGGCAAAACACTTCAAAGCAATTTAGAGGACCATAGGCATTGTGGGAACAGTATTTGCCCCGATACCAGAAGGCTGGGCATTAAACTGGCTAATCAGTGCTGCTTCTAGCTGCCAACCAGCACTGAAATAAAGATGGGCAAGGCACTAACTATCCTGTGATTTAATAGCATGCTCTACAGTGTATATACATCTATATTAAACTGCTCCATGACACAAAAACTGGGACAAGTTTTCACCCTAAGAGTATCCTCCAGCTCACTCATGGGATACCACTGCACTTTATATTGATGTCCTTCAAAAGACGCTGATGAAAAGCAGCAGCAAAATAAGGCAGACCAACACGACTAAGGCTCACAGATTGTATACCTGATAATCCACTGAGTTTCGGATCTCTTCTGAGTTCACCCACCCTCTTTTCACCTCGGTCAATGAGAGAAGGTGTGGCACAAGTAGAGGGCAGTGAGGGGAGAAACCAGGCTAGCACTGTCTGTTTACATGCAGCAGAGCTGAATGACAAGAATGCTTGCTTTGACTCCGGTGACAAGCCAGTTATCACATAACTGTACTGCTTCACAATGAAATTTCAGGTACATGGCATAACAGCCATGTGAAATCGAAGACTTGATTCAAGCTCATAACGTTGCCCCTTCCAAATGATTTGACTGGAGAGAAAAATCAATTACATTTTTCGATCTCAGATCAGGGGAGTGTTTGGTCAGTGGGTGTTTGGTCAATTGTGTGTGGGCTGTCTGACCCAGTTTCAGACAAGAGTCTAGATTAGTCAATGGCTCTTGATTTTGTTCCTGGCTGTACTTTTTGAAACAGGGACAATTCCTTTCTGATACAGTAATGATTTTTTTTTTACATACACTGGTACATTTCAGCGGCATTAGACCTTATTTTCAAAGTGTGATTTGCATCAGTTTACTAAAGTGATGAGAGAGTGAGCTTTCATGAACCTCGAAATGGGGTGTGTTATCAGTGCCTCATTGACACAAACACAATTTTATGTCTTCTGACAAGAGATTGCCATCACATAGCATGGATCATAAAGCCTTCCCATCTCCCTCTCCCATCACTACCTTGTGGCTCTCACTTGTCGCTATTCCTCAAATACATAAAGCAGCAAGACTGTGTTACAAACAATGGACCAAGGGTTTTCTTTAAATGAAAAAGAACATTAAACATATCAAATAAATTATAATATTATATTTGACCACTAGTAACCACATTTAACTGAACCACACGTTTCCATCTGTTGCAAAAGCAAGACTGTCTCTGTGGTGACAGCAAGTAAACTTGTGCTGTAAAAAGGCAAAGACATCTAAACAAAACTGTCTCTGTGTTACCTCCCCACAAAGGAAAGCGGGTAAGGTATTCTGTTTGCTGTAAAAAGACTTTTGTCAAATGAAATCTTATTGATTGATGAATTACCACTCTCCTCAATCTACACAGCATGCCAGTTGCTCCTGTGGCCCACTGACAGGAGTTTATTCAAGGTAAAGGAGAGATTCATTGGGAAACATTTCCCTCGTATTTAGTGCAACGGGTGGCAAAACTCCTCACACCAAATTACCTGGAAAAAGAGGTGCCCGCGATGGCCCAGATGCGGACTGAGATGCAAGAGCATGCACAGCCAAAGGCATCGAGTCCAATACAGGCTGCTCCAGGAACCCTTTAGCGATGTAACAATTATTCTGAGCTGTTGGTGCTTCTCAGCTCCGATCATGCAGCTTAGCTCCCCTCACTGTGCCAGACAGCGGCAGGCTTTCACAGACACTTTCAGCGCTGTGGGGAGAAGGGGGGTGATAGGCCCAGGGGCCATAAAGATTAGGTCAGGCAAAGGTATGTGAGGAGAAGCCGAATTCCTCCAAAATATCGGCACCCTGTGTCCGACCCCCTGTCGGGTTCAAATGCAAACGGCAAACATTTCACTCTGACAGATGTAACAGAGTTGAGGCTGCTGCAGCTTTTTAAATCGCCATCATTATGGCCACATGGAAATATGACTAACTGAGTGTGCTAAAGACCAAGGTCTCCAGCTGAGGGAAGTAATTGTGCTTTTGATCTGACTCTAGAGGGCATCGCCATCTTCTGCAGTAGCCATGCACGTGCTCTTCCCTTCCTCTACGCGTGGCTATGAATGGGCCCTGCCGCTTTTACTCAGAAACAGGGAATTACCTTAAATGGCTTTTTCCTGATTGTGTCATTTCACTGATACAGATATTGGAAAAACATATTTTATTTATGTGGCAGACACTCTTATCCAGATCGACTTACAAAGATAATATTGGATGATACATCAAATGCCTATTAGAGGAGCAACCAGGACACAAACACAGGTACAGAATTACTAGAATTATGATGTGTAGCATCAAGTTGAAAACAACTCTAAAATAAAAACTCACCATAATCAAAATCCTAGTGTAATGTTTGATAAGATGGCCATTCTGAAGTGAACATTGAGATGAAAAGTGTTCTGTAAAACAACATTCAGTCTTACCACCCTGAGACTCTCTCCTGCCTGATGGTTGAAGATAAGTAGGGATGGGCTAGTGCTTGGCTGGCAGCCCTTCTGTGTAAACCAGGTTGCTGCTGGAAGTGGTGTTGGCGGGGCAGTCTTCCCTCTGGACCTTACAGGAAACCCACTGTCCTACTGCAGTGATGGGACACTGTCTTTCAGATGAGACGATAAACCAAGGTCCTGATTCTGTTATGATCCCATGGCTCTTACTGTAAAGAGCAGGGGCTTCCCCTATGTCCTTGCTATATTTCCAATCAGGCTCTTTCGGTCTAGTTATCAAATAATCCCTCCCTTCTGAGATAAATCCCTCCCTCCACGTCATCATTGTTGAAGAGAATTGATTCTCAACTGACACAGCTAAAAAATGTCATAATGTTTACAAATGTGCATCTTAGTGTAATGTTAAAAGGAGGGGTCATAAAACAAGCATGGCTATTATTTAGATTCTCCTGCTAATCAACAGTCTCAGCTTCTCTGCTGTTTTCCTTTTTTATTATTAAGGGTGACTCCAGCAACTAAGCTGTTTCTGTGACAGATCAGAATCTCCTAGCGCTGGTCTGGTTTTCCCCTCTCTGTCAATCAACACTGACAACAATACAAATAAATGTGAACTGATATTGGTTATACACAGTCCAATCACTGAAAAGTAAGGGAATAAGAGGAAAACTGAGAGACAAGAGAGAAGATGAGAGGTCTCATTTAAAAAAAAAAAAAAAAATCTCGTTAAAAGTACATTTTACTGCCTTTACTTTTGAGAGAGTAAATTCCAGGCAAACCTGGATGTTCCTGTGCCTGGATTAAGACAGACAATTAGTGACATCCAGATAAATGACCCTTCAGTCTGAACATGCTGGCTTTTGGAAGCCACTCTCACAGCATCATATTTTGTGTGTTTTAAAGAAGAAGAGGAAAACAGAAAGTCAGTGTAAAGTGAGGACTGTGTGTGATGATGAGGAGGAGTGTGTGCGTGTGTGTGTGTGTGTGTGTGTGTAGGTCGGTGGGGAGGCAAAGAGCGATACAAAGAAAGAGGAGGATAGGGAGAAAGAATGCCTTTTCACACTGCTCAATCTGAAGTTTATGGATAGGGAGAAAGAATGCCTTTTCACACTGCTCAATCTGAAGGTTAATGCCCTCTCTAACACTTTTTAAAACTTCCAGAGTCCATGCAAAGAACTAGAAAAACATTGAGAGAACAGACAGAGAGAAAGAGAGAGAGAGTTTCACCTGTTTTCTGTGTTTCCTGATCTTCTCAGTAGCATTTGCTCATATTATGTTGTTATAGCATTTATTAATAGTCTCTTACAGACAGCTTTGGAGAGCATTTATTATAGGATTTCTGTTATTATTGTAAAGACAAGGCTCTGGAAACTCTTTTCAAAAAATCCTATTGTCCTCCTTGTCTTTATCTCAAAGAGACCATGTAATTGCAGCCCTTATGTTCATTTGCGCCAGTCACATTTTTGGGTTAGAAACAGAAATCCATTCCTCTCAGCCATGATCATGAGGTGCATTTAGTGAGAGAAAAGGTCCTCAATGTTTTAAAAAACAGCATGCACTAACATCAAAGTCCCCAAATGAAATATCAGTATCTAACAAAGTCATAGACATCCTCTACCAGAGTTTATTTTCTTTCTTTTTTAAAATTTTGTCCTCATGGCACACAGCATCAAATTTTCATGTTATGGAAAATTATGACGTGTATTGTTTATAAACATGTTAATACAATCTGACATCACAGAGCTATTTCCAATCGGCTTATTCACCTTCCAAGCCAAGGTGTTTACATAATTAAATCCCTACCTGCAGGTAATCCACGCTGTGAATAAAATGCTTTGAAAATCTTTCAGGTCAGGGCAGGCAGGCTAATGTTCTGAATCTAATAAACTAATATTCATTCATGATACCACTGCTCCTGGACCCAATACAGCTCCATCCAGAACTACACCGTATTTTTTTATTTTTGTACAAACCAGGTGAGAACCACCAGTTTAACTGTGCCCCATTATTTTGCTGATGGCCCTGGTTATAAGCAGACCAGGGGAATGATGAGCTAACTGCTCTGGACAGTAACAAAGCTGATGGGGAGGAGGAATGGATTTACAAATGGATTTAATGTATGATCCCTGTGGCTTAATGTTTTTGCTTTAGAAAGATTGTACATCTTGTAACACGTTCTTGCTCTCTCTTGTTGTCTTTAGTAACACAGCCCTGTAGAGCTGTCAATAGCTATACTACTTTTACATGTACCACTGGACCCATGGGTGGCTGGATGTTAATGCATTGCACCACTCTGACAAGACCTGGGTTTGACAGGGGAGTGCATTTTCTTTAAAGTTATTGTGTTGTGTGTTTATAAAACCCTTTACAGAATTTTGAGTGGCACAACAGAGAAAGGCTAGAACTAAAACACAACTGAACACCGTATAAGCCTTTCATTAAAATTGGAAATTTTAAATCATTTCATTCTTTCAAAAGCAATATAAAGAGACCTTTAATAAATAAAGTGGGCCCATCCAGAAAGAAGAGACATTAAAGTGTGCCACAGGATAGAATGTAGTGGGAGTATTAAAGTGTGGTGATGAAATCTAACTGGTCTTGCTTATGATATCACAGTCAGCTCACAGACAAAAGAGCAAATGGAATCACTTTGAAGATTATTTTTTCATTGAAGCTGTGAATTTGAACAGACTACAAAAAATAAAAATAATCATAATAATAAACTTGAGAGGTTAATGAAGGACACGCTGCTAGACTGACCCAAAAGTACTCATGAGGGGAAAAACAAGAACTAGAAAGGCAAAGTTTCAGTAGAGACATGGAATTACTCGCTGCATTTTGTGATGTAGGGGTCTTAGAGAAATATAATAGCACCACGTGGGGTCTAAATAATATTGGGGTCGGGACTATGAGAGAGAAGGGTGAAGAGAGCAAGGTTTCTGGATCATGCTTGCCTTTGAGTGTTTATTGAAAATGTTGCGCAGCAGATATGAACAGAGATTTTCTTCCTACAAGGACAACATTAAAAGTACTTTGGATTATCACAAAGTCAAAGTGTTATTAATTTAAAACTTTAAGAAACAACAATTGATTACAATCATTATAATCAAAGTGTAAAACAATTACAGCATAAAAATGTAATTAGGATGATTTAAATCAAAGTGTTATACTCTTAAAAAACAAAAACACAAAGCTATTTCTCCTTCCAGAGGCTTACACTGTGGTCTCCAATAATAGCCTGAGTTAACAGTGGTGTGCCATGTAGTTGTTGCCTCAGCATGAGAAAGGATAACTTGGCAATAACTTCACTCTTAGCAAAACACTATAATTTGTTCAGATGTTTCATGGATGCTCTCCATCACTAATTGTATTTTTGATATGGTTTGATCAGTAACTAAAACTGCTCTGTACATAAATGAACACCTCTTTTTAGGGAAAAAGACAAAATAAAAAAAAAAAACTGAATTCCTGTTTTGCACACATTTCCTGCCCTTAAGAAATTATTAAAATAATTCACACATATTTCCAAATGTCTTAAAGGAATTCATTTTAATACACAGACAAGCCTTGCAGCATTTAGTCTGAAGATACCAGCTTTAATAAATACTCTTGTGTGTCTGTGTGTGTGTGTGTGTGTAAAAGACTTAAAAAATAAAAATTATCCCAGTACAACCAAGAATCTACAGAGTTAAAACATAATCATATTCATCCCTCTGGGGTGAGATGGGTTTGCATTGGTCAGGGTTCCTCAGGTGTTTCCCTGCTGCGTTGATCCTTTCAGGCAACTCCTTAGTTCCAATGTGCTGTATGTTGGAACTATGTAGGGGGAAAAGGGAAAGTTTCTATTAAACACTGCTTGAGCAGTGAAAGGCAGAATATCCTTACTGACCCTTATTAGTATGCAAGACAGCACCAGCTGAAGGGACAGAGATGCTTAGGAACAAACACATACGATGATGGAATCATATTGATCTGGGCTGGACAGGAAGAGCCGATCCAAGATCCTCATCCCATCCATCTATTTTAGCAATGACCATTGTGAGCCAGTCAACAAAACTGACCCAGTGCCTTTGCATCCCTTCTAAAATGCGTTTCATTTTTGTGGACTGAACTGAATGGGATTTGTGAAATGAACATGCTTCACTTAATTCTGCTTTAAAGTCATTATTACGCATAAGACATGCATTTTGGAAGCATGCAGACCAATCCGCCAGCCAGCATCACAGTTTGTAACCAGGGAGAAACATAATTAGGACAGCCTGACAGCCAAGATCAGGTAGATTGGACTCTTTCAGTAAGGGTTACAGTGGCACAGTGTCTGAAATCAATCTCCCTTCAGCTGATTACATCGGAGTGGTGAAACTGCAGTAGCGCTGTACCATTAAAAGTTCTTTCGCTGCAGGTGCTCCAACTCAAATCCAACTGTCTGTGCACTGTTGGCAAAGGAGGATTCCAGAAGGTATAGGAATCCAGCTTGACACCTGTCCCCTCAGGTAGTTACTGACAAGACTGTCGATTCATGTGCAGCCAATGGATACCTTTGTATATATGTTCAGTAGTAGTTGCTTGTCCAGTGCAATATTACTAAAGAAATGGAAAGGGCTGAGTAAATGCTTGCGTGGCAGTTTCCTGTGGGTGTTGCGCACATCCTGATGATGCAATGGTTTGTTTTATTTGGTGTTCAAACTGAATGAGAATGCCCCTCAGGCATGTGTTTTACATCTACCCAATTTACTGCATGGTTAAATAACAAAACAAAGAAACGTGGCTATCTTCATCTCTTAGGGTAGACCAAAGAAAAAAAAGACTAAAGGGGGTGCGTGTCTCTAAAACTGTCTGGTCCCTTCAACATGAGTTAATACTGCATTGAAGTGCTCTCAAATCGATTTTCACTAAAGAAGGCCCTAAATATCTATAAATAGACACCAGAGATTATCTCTTGATTTTTTGAATAGTATTCATCTTTTTACACCCACAAGATCAACTTTTTAATCCACAATTTACTCATCTGTTGGCAACCATCCCATTGCTTTTGGGCACATCCATTTGATGAGGTCATTCAAGCTAAACTGTAATTACCGACATTATCAAATTAAACCATAGAAATGGATACCATTAGCCAGCTGAGAATAAGCATCAATAACACATTTTAAGGCAACTTCAGACAATGCTGTGAGGGAAGGTGCATTTCTGGATGCGGGATGACTGTGCAGTTTGTAAAACTTAGGTTGAGAAAACAGAAACTTAAGAGCATAATCACGTGAAAAGCCATTTATCCTAACCTCAATTTGGCTAGATACTTTACCCATTGAAAAAAACCTCATCCAAAAAACTGGTGAGTTATTAGAAGATTACACTGAGAATTACCTCAAGTTACATTTGGGTTTTAGTGGCTCCTGAAGGCTTGAGATAACATGTCCAGAAAAAAACTTGATAGAAGAAAATTGGCACAACAGTTCTATTCCCATGTTTTATGGGTTGTAAGGATTCAAAGGGAATAAACTTAAAGACAACAGACTTTGCTTAATAAGTTGTATTTTGTAACAAATGCTTCAGTTTCGCAGCAGCCTTGAGGCAGGAAGCAAAAAGGCAATACAAGGCCTTGTAGGAACTGCTAAGGCATGAATGTTAACACACTAATCATCTCATCATTGCTCACTGAAAGAGCGCTTGAACTAGAGTGGAGAGCATGTATCACTGAAAAGGGACAGTTCAGTGTAGTGTGAGGGAGGGAGGATGTTATGGGTGCAGACTGTTTTGCTGTTGTTGTTGTATTGTTATCCTGAAGTATACATCTTCTAAATCACATATCATAGGAGTAATGGCTGGAGCACTGGACTCTGAACTTCGGAGTTGCAGACAGCAGTATGGATTAGTGGTACGTGCACTGGACTCTGGAACTGAGGGTCATGGGTAGCAATGTGGAGTAGGGGTCTGAGTGCTGGATGCTGGAGTACAACCACTACCGTTTGTTCTGCCTGCACATCATGTGATGAAGGGAGACAGATTATAACTCCATAGAGGCATTAAACAGCATTAATTACACCTGGATATTTTCCAGAGAGCAGACGTGGTAAATTTCTCATTTTCATGGCATGTGTTGCAACTCACGCTTATGATCTTTCACAAATGCAGCAGGAACATGTCAGGTCTGAAAACTCACCATTTTTGGTGAGCTTTCAGACTTGAAGTGTCATTCACTTGCTCAGAACTTTGTTAAAGTCATCATGCATGAGTTCAAGTCTAGTGTGGCACTGATGCAGTGTCTAGTTTGGTAATAATAATATATATTACAGGGGAATAATAATAATAATACAGGGGAATATGGGTAAATCTGTCAACCCATCAAAGATGACCCCTTCCCTCCACTTTCCAACTGAAACACCTCACCCGATCCTCACCCCCAGTCTGTGACTGGACTGTATACTCTGGCTGAAAATCCACATCCTATCACTGTTCATCCTCACCCATCCCAGCCTGTACTACTACTAAACATCAGTTGGGTAGTCTGTTGAGTTCATTCAACCCTAGGATAAATCTTGACAGAACATAACATTGATACCCAGGTTTCGGCAGCCATAAGTAGCAGGGTTTGTACCCCAAAGGTCAATGGTTTGGTTCTCAGGCAGTGCACATTTCACTCCTTTGGAAGGTGTTTAACCTGATTTACCTCGGTAACTGTCCAGCTATGTAAAAAGTTAATATGTAAAAATTGCAAACTGTGTGAGGCACTCTGCATAAGAGTGTCCGCTATGCAAAAAGTTATGTAATTTCAAAGTCAGCTTGACCCATGTACTTTAGGGTTTAAAATCCTAAAGGGGATTAAGAAGGTAAACTAGAGAAACGGCCATTCCAAACTAAATTTTGTTGACAGAACCAGAGGTCACGGTTTGAAATTAGTTCAGCATAAATTTCCCCCTGACACATGAAAGTATTTTTTTCATACAGGAAGTTATAAATACATGGAATGACTTGGCGGGGTTAGGAGCAGAGTCAGACTCTCTGAGATCCTTTAAGACTAAACTGGACACGGTGGCAGATTCCGTTTACATTACAGCCAAATGAGGGGATAAAACGGGATGAGGGACCCATTTTTGTCATTACACTTCCTTGTGTCCTTATGTTCTTGAAGTGAAGATTATGGGGCTGTGTTTCTGGCACCGTGGTATGTGACAGTGTCCTTATTTTCTGCTCGGAGCATTTTTGGAAACTGAGTCAATATGTGGTTTTTGGATAATGGATTATAAAGACCTCATTTCCTGTGCTGAAAACAGGATTGTGTGCCACTCACAGCACGTGGGAGTTTCGCAGTTCACTTCGGGGACTGCACCAGACGAGGTGGGCCTGAATGGCTTTGCCCTTTGCAAACAGAATTATCACTTTACAAACAGATGCTTTTCACTGGCTTTAATGTCGCCTTTTAATCCTTACAGCATTTCCTCATTGCTTCAGCCAGAAGATTAGAAAACTAATTAAACAAAACAAAATGAAACAAAAAGCGGGCTGTGAAAGGACCTGGCCACTTGTCGTTTACGACATACTTTCACAATAAAAATGAGAATCTACTCCAACCGTAGGGGACGGAATGTTGTCCTGTGCGTATGTGTGTATGTGTGTGTGTGTGTGTGTGTGTGTGTGTGTGTGTGCGTGCGTGTGTGGATTAGCAGGCTCCAGACCCCGAATTTGTTTTGTTTTCAGAATGCTCTGATGCATGATGTGTCATTCTCTCACTTTTTCACATCCCGCTCCCCTAGAGCCCTACATGACCTTTGGCACGGCTGGTAGGGATGGCAGAACAACTCCAGTCTCCTGGCTTTAAGCTGTAAGCTGGTGGAGCCCCAGTGGCAGCCGGTGGAGTCACTCTGTCAGCAGCAGCTCAAATGTCTCTCAAACCCGGCGCCAGAGATAAGCGGGTGCAGGGGAGGTTGGCTTCAAGTGAGATGCACGGCAGTGCTGCCACCTGTCATCAGAACTTCTTTGGACCGTGTCCACCAATCAGGTGGCAGGAGCCCCTGCTCCACAATGCTACTGTAAGACAACAGAAGACTAAAGCCCCCTTCAGAGGCAAAAATGACAGTCAAAAATAGGGACAAAGGCTGTCCTTCATCTGATAAACAATGACATTTACTGACTCTCTAAATGGCGCTGAGTGTAGTTGACTCAAAAAGCACTGAAATAGCCCTAAACATGACAATGATGATACTAGCTTACTGCACTGTGTAGAGGCTAGCAGCATAAGTTGTAGGACATTTTAAGGGAGTGCTAGAGTAGGACCTGACCTGAAAACTGTCTCTGCTATCACCGTTGCTCACTGTGTGTGTTTATGTATTTAGACTGGGTGCAGGGGCACACTGCTGTTTTGAAATTCCTACAGTACACCCCTCATGGGAGAATTTCTCTGGTTCCCCACCACCCCTGCACATAACCCCAGGTACAATAGCATGTAATAGTTTGTCCCTAGAAACTGGAGTGTTTAAACACCATGGTGTTCCCCCCTGGTTCTCTCAGGTTTTATATTCCACTGACTCTGCCAGTATGTCATGCCTGAATGAGCCTACTAAGGAGGCACCTCCTGGCTTTTCTCCATGAACAGACCGGCCGTTGGGGGCAATTTGGTGGTTTGGAGGAGTGGGGATGGTTGAACATGACTGCTGTTTTGCCCCCCACCTTAGCATGTGTTTCTTTACACAGAGAATTTGTGCTTAATATGTTTATACTCCTTTTTGAGATGCCACTCTCCTTTAGTAGAAAGAGAGTGTTCGCAAGTGAAGGTCACCTATGGATGGGATGTGGGCATTCCCAAGTGGGAAGCCTTAATTCTCTATGATGAACCAAGAGTCTCCACTCTGGATCCAGTCACAATTTGTTTATAACTTTGGCTTAACTGGAAATGTTATTTTTCTGAAAACTGTGAATTCTTGAAACTGTGATTGCAATAAAAAAAAGAACTTGTAAAAAGTCTTTGTTAAATACTTGCCCTAATAATAATAACAATAATTGCCCCCCTATTCTACTGTAGACTTATATTTGGACATTAATGGTGTGGACACAAAATACAACTCTGGTGTCCATTGTACTGGTTTCACTCTGGTTCACATTTGGAAAGCAAATCAAATAAAACAATGAGAGACAAATATGAAAGTTTCTTGCTTTTGATGCTTGGGTTAAAGCGAGGTTGATCCTCATGAAAATTGCTATCAGTCTTGCATAAAACATAAAAAAGATTTACACTCAGTACTTTTTTTTTATCATGTTCGAAAATCCATTTAGGATAGGAGTCATTAATTTGTCACGTCATCCGAAAAAACATTTGGCAGGAAATCTTTTCACTGCCACCTGTGTTCTTTGCTGATCTTGAGGCTGTCAGCCATGCTGTTAATCTCACAGGAATAATAAGCAATGGAATAATGATGACATTGTGAAAACACTAAAGAAACTGTCTTGCAGTCTCGCATACACACTCACCAGCACTCAGTGGCAACTCATTAAGAGCAAGTGAAACATAAACAGTGTTATTCTGAATTGAGACTAATGAGGCTTTGAGTTCAATTAACTTGCGCATCTGTATTCCATGATCATAACCGTAGAAGATGCATGCCTGTGAAAATCTCTCTGTTTCCCTGAAACAGGGCATAGCCCCGCTGTGAAATAATTTCAACTCAGTGACTGTGTTATGAAATAATGGTGTCACAGAATACGATAGAATACCAATCCCTGACCGTATAGCAAGGACAGATGTTGGACACAGGGCGCACTTAAAAGATTATTCTATGCGTGAAGGACTGAGACTTAAGGCCCTGAAATTTGGATGGTGACGCAGGGATCCACAGGTCTGCAGGGTCCAGAGACAAGGTCAGAAAGGATCATGTGTGGTTTGAGGGACGCCAGCAGAACCAGAGGGCATAGGCGAACATTCAAGTTATTAAGTTATTGGAATAGCTTAGCAGGATTCTTGGTGGAAGTGGAGAACTTTGGAGTGTTCAAGTATCCCAGTGTTACATACACTACACTTCAAGACTTGTTAGGTTGAACAGTCTGCTCTCAACTTTAAACTTATGTTGTTCTTTTGTGCATGTATAAATCAGAGACTGGGACAGCTGCTTAATGCTTGGTGACCCCCTGCAGATGTGGGTTCATTGCCCAGCAAGTCATACCAAAGACCTCTGCTTCTCTTCTTGGTAGTCAGTGTTAAAATAGATGGATTTTGGACAAGTGTGCAGTGATAGACTGACAGCTTGCTAAAGGGTTGTACTTGTACAGCATGATGGAGCATCATGTAGCAGTTGCATGCTGCGGGGAATCGCAGGCTAATGAGACTAAGGCCTAGATTTAGTCTAGCATCTAACTTTTACTCACAGGTGAATCTAAGTGTTACTCGTTCCTTCTCAAGCGCAGTTGGGTACATTCAGAGAACACAAAAATGAATGAAAAACAACTGTGTGGGAAAAGGTCCCATTGGATTTATCTGTATGTCAAAGTTAAGGAAAAATGCAGGCTGCATTCAGAGGTAAATACCTGTATGGACTGGGGATGAGTGATTTCACTGAGTGACAAGTTACACTACTCCTGTCATCCCACAATCCCTGGAGATCTCATCACTGAGTTTCAGTTCAAAAACATACAGAAGACCTCTGAAAGTTTATGAGTACCTTACCTTGATATTAGCATTCAGTATTCATCACACATAATTGTCTACATACATTTTTAATTCAGTTCAATTCAATTCAATCAGTTACTGGACAGCAGACTAAAGAGAAGATTTTTGAGACACATTGGGGAAAAATCCAGGGACACAGCCCTTACAAAGCTGATCAATAAATGGTTGGTACAAACAAACATACTCTTTTTTTCTCAGAAAATTACCCTGCATGCCCTTGAAACCACCAAAACATCTTTTGGCCCCTGGGCAATTTTTGCACAGAAAGTTACTGTCAGACAGAGATTTCAGCTGGGATTAGTTTATATATATATATATATATATATATATATATATATATATATATATATATATATATATACATATTGTAAGGATTAATACTCTATTTCAGAATATGTGCTAAATTCAGCATCTTTCTGGATTTGAGTAAGAGGGTTATGCAAGGTTTTTGGAGTTGACGCATGTGCCTCCATGTGGCTTTCCAGGCTCTATCATACCAGTCACACCCATGCGAGCAAAGCTTTATGGGTTTGCTGAATCAAAATTCTGTGGATAGTGTGAGGAAAAAAATGAATCCATCCATCAATCAGTCACTCACAAAATCAGCTAAGGAATCAGTCAATCAGTCAGTCCATCAAAAATTTCACTGTTCATCATTATAGTACATTTTTAAAACTGTACTGACACAAAATATAGAAAACCCAGAGCCAGCTGAGGATAAACTGGAAAATTATACCCTGAGCAGAGAGAAATGTCTAGAACAGAGTCAAAGAAAAATCAATAAAAGCAACAGTAAAGCAGAATAGTCAAAAACAACACAATAAGAACAACAGAAGCAATAACAGAACAGTTACGAAATGGAAATGTAAGTATCCCCGCTCACTGAAGGCAAACTTACTTTAGGGGTCCTGATCATAAGTCCACACAGCTTCTGCATTCTTTACCAAGCCCTTTAGATAAAGTCTAAAACAGTCTCCCATTTCCTTCTCCTGCCTTCAGTCAACCCACGCTTAACATTCACAGCATCCACGTTTGAGCAGTCTACATTCTGCTAGGTGACCTGTGGGTTCCACAGAACCACGTCTGAGTCAGCGCCCATTGAAATTCCTAGCAGCAGTGAAATGCTCTGCGTTTGGTGGATATTGTGTGACACAACAGTGCTTTCCTTTGAGGGACTGCTAGTTCCACAGAGTTTTCTAAAGGTCATCAACTGCAGTGCACTCCCTCTTCAATCTCAAAAGTAAACATTAGCAGGGATCAAATCTGATGGAAATTAATGCTAAAAAAAATTGTGCTGTTGTCTTATGAAGCGATCACAGAAATTAGCCATGTCCTTTTATTTCATGAAAGTAATCTGATATTACATGTCGTTGAGCTAAATCTAATGTTTGTGTTATTAAAATTAATATTTTGCTGAAGTAAATAAGGTGTAACCTTTTAAACTCTTGCGTAAGGCCTTGACCTATTCAACCTACTGGGTGTTGAGGTTGGGCTGATTTGGACATAACCTCTGCATGGGGTTGCACACAAAATCATGATAATTTAGTATCATTCAGCAGAACCTACCTCATTATTTTCTTGTTTTGCTACCAGTTTAGAGGTATGGAGTACAAAATTGACAATCAAATGCGTCCTTGAATATTATTGAACCAATTATTGTGCTCTGGATGACAAATGTTTTGTCATCCAGGTTCAGATGGGTTCATTGATTGACAGCTTATGCTAGCTCCACTCATTATGGGCTTAGTTTTACTTAATCACTTAGTTTTCCCATTGTCTCTCAACTGATTGCACAGGTTGATGGTTGTTTACACCAGTCTATCTAACAGTTTGTGGAACTTACTTGTAAAATCATAAATCTTTCTGCCTCCGAATAGAATTTTTTAACTCTTTTATTTAACAACTTTAAACCTAGTGTTACCACCACAGAATGCAGTCATTCTATTACATGTAAATTAACATTGTGGTGTTTTTGAATGTCACCTTTTTAGGAGCTGACAAAAAAAAGAAATGAGTTGCTATTTGCAAAGTATAGAGGAAGCACAATGACCATAGAAACACTACACTATTTACCTTCAGTTCACACCAAATTGAGGCCAAACCACTTCTTTGTCCGATAAGTGTTTTGTGAACTTGTGACACATCGGTGTATATTATTGCACTATCTCTTGGAAGACAATGTGGTTTCCATTCACTAACTGAAACCTGTGCAGGACGGTGTAGTGGAAGATCTAGATCTTACACAGCAGGTTCCAAAGCACAGACAGGTGGCAGGCATACACGTTCCAAAGATCTGGCAGCTTGCCTTTTTTGGAGTTTTGATCAGTCTTAAAATTGATGGAAGAAATTACATTTAATTTATGATGGGTAGGTGTTCTATTGTGTGGACACATGCAAACTCTGTGCCCCTCTCTTGTTCATTACAATGGCCCTATTCCTGTTTTTTGTAATTACATTTTTGCCGAAGTGCTTCAGAAGCTGGAGAACACTATGCTTCCAAACCTACGATGATCACATGGACAGCAAACTGGGGACTTTTCCCAACAGATTTCACACATTGGCTTCCTCTGCCTGTTTATGTGGTGTTTCTTCTACAGTGTTTGAAGGTGCTGATTTTGCTGAATGCAGATTTTTGTATTTATGTATGTACTCTATGTAACTGCTCTAAAGTTACCAATAAGCAAGAATGTTCTGGGTCCTGAGGGCCTGACTGTTACCTGTGTAGCATGCTGAATAGCTGTGCTTGTAACCTAAAGGCTGCTGGTTTAAATCCTGCAGTTTTGCTCTTGAGCAAGCCGTCCATTGGACATTTATCAAACAAAGGTTTGGAAGAGATGATTATGGAAAATATTTTCTTAGTGATATAAATCCACATGCTTGTTCATTCTCTTTATTTTTCTGGTTTTCCTTATCCCTCCTCATCCAAATCTGCTCCCCAGACCCTTTGCCTGTCTTGTTGAACTCTCTGGTCCACACTGCTGGGTGTGATTCCCACCATCACATTCCAAGCCAAACAGCTCACTCACTTTTGTATGGTGTGGCTGATAATTCTTGCTGATAAACACTCTTCAACATAAATGCTTTTCCTGGAGTTTTGCACTGCTGAATCCTAAATTAAATTCAATTAAACTCCCAACTGTATCAACGAAGGACAAACAAAAACATTAGCCATGTGACTGACACTGCATACGGGCATCTGCTGTGCTAATAAATAATGCATTCTTGAAGCTGAATAGTGTTTCTAAAGACTCTAGGCACAATTTTCCTTTGGCCAGAGGGTTTGCTGCTACTCCTTCTCTTCAATCTCACTTAACTGCAGGCTCTGACAGCTCTGCTAGGACAAGTCAGTTGCTTGTAATGCGCGGTCAGAGCTCCAGCCTCAAACCCTGGGCCAGCTGTCCTGATCAGACTCTGGCAGGGCTGCTCTTTAAGATGTACCTTTTTTTGTTTTCAGTTCTCCTCCTTGTTCTGCCATATGGAGTGCAATTTTTTGCACTTTGACATCCCATGTCTCTCCCTATACCCCTCCTCATCTCTCCTTCCCTTTCCCTCCCCCTCTCTATCCCTCCCTTTTCATCTCCCCCTTTCCCCCTACATCTCTCCTTCTCTGTCATTAAATTACATTACATTATTGGCATTTAGCAAATGCTCTTATCCAGTGTGACATAAATAGGTTCCAATTTTTACATTCTGGATATTTACTGAGGCAATTCTGGGCTATGTACCCTGCCTAAAGGTACAACAGCAGTACCCCCGCAGGGAATCGAACTGTCTACCTTTTGGTTACGAGTCCTGCTCCGGACCAGGAAAGCAGACAAGAAAGCACATGTAAAAGCTCTAATAAGTCTGGTTCCAGCTCTATAGTGGAAAACTGGTATAATGCGCCAGACTGGTTCCACTTCCATAGAGGAGATGGGATGTAAGGAGCCACCCTGGTTCAAGGTCTACAGTGGAGATGGGGTATAATGAGCTAGCCCAGTTCCAGTGACTGGGTTAGCCTGGTTCCAGATCAGCTGTACAAATGAGGCATTAATGTCCATGGAGTACTGAGAGTCACAGAAAGGAGGAAATAATGTGAACACACTTGTCAGGAAATCTGGCACCTCCCCTGCTTCACTCATATCTACTACCCACACCCTTCTTCTGGGTGCTAAGCGGATTGTGTCCAATCACCAAGGTCACACAGGAAATATGTGTGCTTGGGGAAGGGAAGGGACCAGGAAGGGCTTTGAAACTTGAGCCACAAAGTCCTGCACTAAGTAATAGTCATATTCCTGGCGTAGTTTCATCACAGCTTTTGCTCTGAATGCTCTGGATATCTGCCATGTATTTATGTGCTGATTCAGATGTGGAAAACTGCCTGAGACTGGCTTATTAAAACAGATCAGTTAATTACTGAGAAGAGTGTTGTAGAGAATGACTGAGCACATAAAGTAGCTTTTCAAAAATGATACTCCTGTGACTTTTCACAAAACTGGTTAAGTAGCAAGGAGCAATTTTCCTAATCTCTTTTATTTGAATTAGCCAGACCTAAGCTGAGGTTGTTGAGGGATTTTATTTGTATTTTTTGTTTAATTATTACAGAAAAAATGGAGAACAGTGACTTCTGGGAAAAAAGTAAAAAAATGACAATATAAAGCTACACATGGCCAATTTTCTATAACATTGCTTTATACACTCCTGGATTTGGACAGTAACAGCAACATTCCAAAATTTGATAAAGTAGTGGTAGAGACGTCGTTGATTGTGCTATCAAAATTATCCGATAATATTACACTATATAATTATACACTAAGAAGTCATTTTAATGTGAAGCTTGTCAGATATTGATTGATATGACCAAAAATGTGAAAATAGGAGAGGACAAAGAAATAGACAATTCATTGCAACTTACTTAAGATTTTCCTTAATATCCTCTGCAGTGACTCAGAGAATTTTCTTGTACAGTGACTCAATATTCTGCAGTGCCTCAGGACTAACTGGCAGGATCTGCTGCCTTTCTCACTGCTATACACACATGATGCAACATTGCAATTAAGAGATAACACGCTGTCATGACTTCAACTGCTTAACTCCCTCCCTCCCCTCCTATCTCTCTCTGTGGTCTGCTAGTGTGTATAGTGTGTATAGTGTGTGTGTGTGTGTGTCTGTCTGTCCTCAGGGAAGCCTTCATTTCCTCAATGATCTCATTTGCTTTTTTTAAATGCAGTCAACATTGCGGATATTGAGTGTGAGATAATTCTCACCTTCCACCTACAGGCCAATGCAATTAATACACCATGAAG